>NC_045698.1:9160775-9463805 GCF_009834535.1 Camelus ferus | reverse complement strand
GTTATAAGCAGAATTCTTACTAAATAATAACACTCTTTTAATTCTAGCTTTATATATGCTCTTAGGGTGATCTAGTTTATACTGTAGTAATAAACATCACAGTGCTCTATGTAGTTTAACACAGCAGAAGTTTTCTCCTTGTTCCTATCAAGCCTATTACTCGTCTGGGAGATTCTCCAGGGCAGCTATCTGCTGCTTTGATCTGGTGGTACTTCATTCCTACGCTGGCTTCCCTGATGTAATGGACTGAATGCTTGTGTGTCCCGCCAAATTCATACCTGGAAACCCTACCCTCCACTGTGATGGTATTTGGAGATAAGCCTTTTGGGAGGTGATTAGGTTTATATATGGTTATAAGGGTGGGGCCCCATGATGGGATTTTTGAATTTATAAGAAAAGGAAGAGAGACCAGAGGTTCCTCTCTCTGCCACATGAGGACACAGCGAGAAGATGACCACCTACAAGCCAGGAAAAGCACCCGCACCCTCACTAGTGCGACCACACTAGTGCCCTGTGTTGGACTTCCTGCTTCCAGAACTGTGAGCTGTGACTGTTTGTCAAAGCCACCCCGTTGGTGGTACCCTGTTTTAGTCAAGCCAGCCAGGACTCTTGGCCATTGGAGCGATAAAAAGGAGCAGGAGAATCATATTCCTTCTGTTCACATTTCTTTGAGTAGAGCTAGACAAATGGCCGTGACTTGCTGGAAGTGGACACACTCTACGTACTGACAATCCAAGGAAAACAGGCACAGGGAACACCAGTATTGTTGTCACATTTGCTCAAACTGAAAATATCAAACCAGCATCACAGTAACAAACGTCTATAGCTTTTTTAGTGACGTAAAAATGGAAAATACTGTCAACAGTTCACTAGTAAGACTGAAAATGGCTTTTAGGGAAAATATAATGCTTATATTAGTTTCTTAAATAAACATAAACTTGGTGGCTTAACACAGCAGAAATTTATTCTCTCCGAGTTCTGGAAGCCAGAAGTCAGAAATCAAGGTATGGCAGGGTCACATTTCCTCCAAACACTTGGCCTGGCGGGAGACTTTCCTCGTCCCTCCGACCTCCGGTAGTCCCAGTGACCCTTGGCTTGTGGCTGCACAACTCTGCCTCCATCTTCACGTGGCCTCTCCTCCGTGTGCGTGTCTTCTCTTTTCTGTTTCTTATAAGAACACATTGGAACAAGGCCCTACTCAGACAATCCAAAGTGATCTCATCTGGAGATCTTTGATTTAATTACATCCTCAAAGACCCTTGTCCCCATCCCCAGTATGGTCATGTTCACAAATTCTGAGTGGGTGTATCTTCTTTTATTTTCAAGAGTCAGGATGATGGCACCATTTAATCTGCTATAGATACAGAACCTAGGACTTCTAAAACAATGTTTCAAGGACACCGACAGGACAAGTCATGAATTACAATCATCTCATACACTGGACAGATGTATTAGCTTGCCAGCCCCTGTGTTAAATGAGAGTTGTATAGAGAATTTCCCCTTCCTCAGTTACACTTGGACAAATGATTCCTGGCCTTCCAGAGCTGATGTGTCACTGCTGGTCCTACTGTTGTATAAAAGGCTATTTAGACATAAGGCTTTAAAAGTCCAAACTGAGAAAGAAATGGAGAGTGTTGATAATGTTATTTTAATAAGCCTTTTGCACTTCATTCAGAAGCTAGGCACCCAGTAGACAGATAAAAATTTCCCCCCTCACCTATTTGAAAGAACTGTTAGAGAGATTCCCTTGCCATGTATCTTTATTGAAAAAAAAATTACAGCAGTAAAGGTCAAAAATAAAACATACCTATCATTTATTTCCTATTTCTGAAATATGATCTAGCAAAATTTGTCCTGGGAAGACTGAGAGATTTGAGGAAATAAATTAGAAAATACTCCATCCTGAAAAGATAAGGAAATGTTTTTATTAATTACAGCAAAATTACTAAAGAACTTGGATTTCCTATTTTTTTTTCATAGATCAGCAACATTTTTTTAAACTCTTAGTGGCTAAATTAACTTCATTATTTTGGAAAGTAAATCGACATTCCTAATTACTGTGTCAGATTTCTATTCCAAAAGTAGGCTTACAAGTTAGGTACATTTGAAATAAATGTATGTGTATCACAATATGATTCCATCTGCAAGTTACCAGGAAATCAATTGCATAGCTGATGAAATATCTATAAAATTTTTTGAACCATTCAAAATAGTTTTATTTTCCCTTTTAGGTATTGGTCATAATTCTTTCTCACCCAGGTTCCTGTTCAGATCTTTACATTCCTATTTATGAAAAAGTAAAAGTAAATGCTCAGAAATATATGCAAATCACAAGACTATGCAATGGCTTGAGAAAAACCTGGGGACGTTTTAGCCAGTCCTAGTGTCTTCAGTTCACAGGAACCAACCTGCAGTTTCCTCAAAGCATGGGGTTCTTGGGGTTCCTAGGGTTCTGGCCAGTGAAGAAGTTGCTCTAGATATTTTCCTGCTGAGGCAGTGGAACAGGTAACAACTGGGCCTTACTTGTATCCCCTCGCCCTACGACTCTATTGCCTCCTGACTTCCAGCATCTGCCCTTTCTGTCGGAAGACTTTCTATGCTGTAGAAGAGCCCTGTGGCTTGCATGCCCCTGGCTGGATGTGCTGGAGTCACGGCCTTGGAGCAGTGATTGACAGGAGGTGGTGTATAACTCCCCCCGGCTCTCTCACCCTCCAAATGGAATGGCTCTGGCCTCCTAGTTTCCTCCGTGGGCTTGAGGCCAGTAACCCACAATGGGAGCTGACTTTGAAACATCTCCTTTATTGGCTCTATCCTTGCTTGTCTGATTTTCTTCTCCCCTCACTAGTGTTTTCTTTACTTTCCAAAAAGCTGACATGTGCTCAAAACCTTGTCTCAGGGACTGCTTTTGGATGAATTCTAAAAGAGCCATGTGGGTGAATCTAAACTCTTCTCTGCCTAAGAAGAAAGGTCCAGTTTTGCCTGGAATTTTAAAACACAGGATTGGCAGATGATTGGCATTGAGGTGCTGGGATATTACTTAAATTATATACAGAATTTGGTCTTCTGGTTTATAAATTGGTTTGAAAATCAGGCACTGAATTTTAGATCTTGGAAATGATATAGATCTTATAATTCTGTATTCAAACTTCATTATTTTACACTTCAAGGAAATTGCATTCCAGGCAAGCCAAGGGTATGAAGTAGTTAGCAGTAAGTCAGAATAAGAACTGAGAACAAACAGACTTAAAACATATATAAGTTGGTATATATAGTAGCACTCTTAATACATACTATTCATATAACTTTCTCTCCATTTTTTCCCAATACTTGCAAGGTGTGTGTGTGTGTAAGTTGTCAGTATTTTGATTGGACCTTATAGATCAAAGACTTCAAAATTTCTACCAATATATTCCCTGAATACCTATGTCTAACAAATGTACTTGAAAGTTCACCAGACCCCAAATTCAACAGGCTGAGCCAATCATCTGATCCAGTCCCACCTCCTTTTGTGCTTCCCACCACGCTCTCCCTGCATCCATCTAATGTCTGCCCCCACTGCCACTGTCTGGATACGGCCACTGGCAAGCCTCCTGATGGGTCTCCTTGCTTCCCGCCTAGCCCCTCCGATAGATTCTGCACACAGCAGACAGGATGATATTCTCAAGAGGTCAGTCCTTATGATATTTTACTGCTTAATACCCCTCACTGGTTGTCTAATAGCTTTGGATGAAAAAAACCATCAAACTCCTTAACATAGGAGTCCAGAAAAGTTTTTCCTCATTTTTTTTGTAATTAATATAATGTTTGAAAAATGGATTAAATGATTCCAATGAGAGGGGCAGAAGGAAACAGAAGGAGAAGGGCTAATTGCAAGAGAGAAATCCTTGAAAAGGCTAGATGAGAAAGGATACAGAGAATACTAATGAACGAAGCTGGAGGAAGTGGTGTGTTTTAAAAGGCGCACAGGTAGAGAGTACAGACAGAGATATTTGGGTAAAAGCCTTACCGTGGTGTCACTGTTGACTGACTTAATACTTTAGGTAACAAAAGAGATGTGTGTGCTTGGTGGAATAAGGGTGTTAATGAATGCTTTTCATAAATTTTACTTACGAGGTAAAGGCTGGGTATAAATGGGAGGATGGAGAGGAAGGAATATACATAAAAAAGAAAGCAACTGAAGATTTTTCCAATGTCACTTTGTTTGCAATATGGCTTCCAGGTCCTATGCTAATACCCTGACTCTGTTCCAGGAACATCCCATTATAAGAAATTTTGACCATATCAGAATGGGCCTTAGGAGGTGGGTACATTCCTCTCCAAATTACGCTGTTTAAAGTTTAATTATGAAAAGCAATTGTCCTCTGGAAATGCAGCTGAGCTAGTTCAGCTGCCCTAACATGGTCTTTTGACCTCAGCCTCTGTGCAACTTCTTGGAACATGTTGTGTTTTAATTACTAGGCATAGAAA
Organism: Camelus ferus; assembly: GCF_009834535.1. Taxonomy (NCBI): domain Eukaryota; kingdom Metazoa; phylum Chordata; class Mammalia; order Artiodactyla; family Camelidae; genus Camelus; species Camelus ferus. The sequence continues at coordinate 9,459,338 of NC_045698.1, read as the reverse complement.
CATGCATTAGATTGTGATGGGATTTGCCAAGAATTGCTGTAGACAACAGAAACCTAGATCTTTCCCCAGTGGTCAGTAGAAGGCAGTTGGGCTCAGTTTTTCTATTTCAAATTAGTAATGCCTGTCGTTGCTCTGTGACCCTCCCTGTGGTTCTTCTTTTTTGTCGGAAACTCCATTTGCAGCTCCCACCAGAGCTCTTGAGCTAGTAAATTCATGGAGATTGTCCTGTGGTTTGTTTTGAAATGGCAAGAATTATGAAAGTGGTTCAAAATCTCTTTCTGGTTATTTTTCCTTCCTGGTACTCAGCCTTCCTAACTTGTTCAACAGTTTAATATGATGGTTCAAGTCATGGAGGCTCTGTCGTGCTCCAGTATCCTTGAAGTTGGTGATACCTACTATCAGAATCTCACACAGTTTTTGTATTTTACCCTCTATATTGAGTTGCCAGATATTACCATTTTTATACCAAAATGGTTGCACATCTACCTTTTAAACTGGCAAACACAACCAATGCTCAGTGCTTTATCACAAAACTGAGAGATGAGAATGACCTTTCATGTCACTCTCTCTCCCCCATAGTCGAGTCACCATACAGTCCTCAGGGAAATGATGCACTAAATGTATCATAGTTTCTTGCATGGTGATGAATTAGAATGTCTCAAACATTAGGCTGCAAAAGCATCCCAAGGCCTCCGACAGATGGAGCACATTTTATACATAGTAGGTGATAATGAATCTGTAGCAAAGATAAGGAAGGCAAAGCAGAAAAAGAAAATGGAGACTTGACGGAATTTTAATAAAACATCTATGGTGTTGCGTTAGTTTCTTAAACGAAATTTTTTTCAGTGCAGTAAAATACCTTAGCCTTCTTTCGCTTAAATCTGTTTTTCTTCATAAAATAAAGTTAGACCCTGAGCTAGTGACAGAATTCTTTATGGCCTCGGTCTTTGAAAAATAATTCTGACAGTGCCACAAAAGGACTACTGAGTGACTCTTCTCTCAGGATATGTCACCATAAAGACTACAGATTCATCGACTTGCCTGTTTGTTTGTCTGTTTCTGGTTCCTTCTGGTTAGAAAACATAAATCAAATAGTCAATAATAATAGTTATAACAGAAATAAGTGATTAATGGGATTATGAGGTAGAAGTTTTGCATAAGGCAAAATGAACACTATGACATGACATTAATTCTTACATAGAACTAGTTACCATGGTGATTAGTTTAAAAACCACATTCATAACTGTATAGATACTTCACACTTTAAGTAAAATGTGGGCATTTTAACTCTTACGCATTGGATGAGAATTGACATATGTTGTAAAAGTGTATTGAGTAATAACGGGAATTTTAATTTCATTGTACTTTGTAAAGTCTTCTTTTGAATTTGCAAAATTGTGAAAGTAAAAATGAGAAGTTTTCTTATTTTCCCATCCCCTACAATCCACAATTGATTGCATAATTTTTCAAAATTTATTTCTGGCATATGAAATATATATTTAATATTATCTTTATAAATGCATTATACAATCCATATTGCTTTCCATTATACTTACACCCCCCTACACACACACACATTAGTGTATAATACATTGTAGAAAACTACAAACATATGATTTTCTGCTACAGGAAGAACAAATTATCATGCTTTCAATACAGCATCAATTTGGTCCCCTTTTCCCTTTCTATCTTAGAAACATTATTTCAGATTATTGTAGAAATTAACTTCTAAGACATATATATATATATTACATATATATAATATATAAACTTTTTATGAATTATTACATTTAAAGAATATCTACTGACCATCCACTATAAAATAGGCTGTATTAATATAAGCATTCTTAATTTCATGTGTTCTTTCCACCTCTACCTCTCTGCATGATTAATCACCATAAAATTTATACAACATTCTGATTCATAACATAATTAATTTCCTCTGTTCTTTGGCTATCAGGTGACTTTGAAAATTGAAAATAATCTAACATTTGTTGAGTGATTTATAACAGGGAGGAAATAAGCGCTCTGCAGACATTATCTCATTTAATCCTCAGAAACAAATTGTCAAATATCCCAAAGCTAGAATATGTTGAAACTTGAGTATTTATGGGTTTCTCAAAATTGGCATGTATAAAACTCAACTCTTGGTCCTGATTTGATAATCTAGTGCTGTGTAGTGAACTACTCCTCCTAAACTTAATGTTTTAAAAGAGCAACTTTATTTTTGTGCTGGATCTTGTAGGTTGCAAATTTGGAAAGATTTCAGATAGATAGTTTGTCATCCACATGCCATCAGCTGGGGTGTCTGGGATTGAATGATCCACGCCCAAGATGATTTCTTCTCTTTCATGCATGGCGGTCTCTCTGCGTTTCTTTGTCTCTCCTTCATCTCCATCACGGTTCATATGGTTTCATCCTTCATGACTCCCCACATGGCTTGAGTTTCCTTACAGTGTGGTAGACTGGAGTGGTCATACTTCTTATATGGAACTTCAGATTCTAAGAGCGAGTGTTCCAAGAAACAAAGTTAAGTTGCCAATCTCTTAGGGCCATGTGCCCAGAAACTGGCACAGCATCACACACAACATATCTCATGAGTGAAAAGTCACAGGACCCACTCAGGTTCAAGGGCAAAGGCATTGACCCACCTCTCAATGGTATATATGCTAAAGAATTTTTGGTTGCCTTTAATTTGCTGCAGTTTTCTATCCTATAAACCTTCTCCTTCCATAGTCTTTCCTACCACAGAAAATCATTCTCCCAGTCACCATGGTCAAAAATACAGGAGGCATTCTTCACCACTCCCATTGTCTTAGTTATCTCAGAAAGTCCTGTTAGCTATAACTTCAAAATATATTCATAATACATTCACTACCTACCACCCTACTGCCACTATCCTGGTATAAGATGCCAAAATCTATTATCATTTACAATTAAAGAAATCTTATATTCCCTAACTATAACTATTGGTGTTCACATGCAAGAAAATGATAATTTATGCTAACACTACTGATCAGTTCATACCATTAGAAGGGATAGATTTGGGACAGAAATACTAAGAAAAGGAACTTAGTACATTTATCAATTTTTTAAATTTAAAATATTGAAAGCCACAAATGCACATGGCTAAAATTTTTATGTTCAAATGGGTTTAAATGTCTTTTCAGTCTTCTCTTTTCCAACCTCTTATCTCAGTCTAGAACAAAATATTTAAACCTAAATTTTAAAAAATTTAATTATTTTGCTGTTTATCTCCATATCACCAAATAATGTGTTTATTCAATAATTTATCAACTCATCTTCTGTGGAGGGTAATCGGGGTAGATAATTTCATTTTCTAATCTCCTATTTGGAATTTTTTAAGCATTAAATTTTTATTTGTAGAATTTTTTAGGTATATAAATTAGCTATGAAAAATGTGCAGACATAAAATTTTTATTTCTGTTATGCCTCAAATTCATTATAGTTGTATACAGAAAATTATAAAAGGTATATATAAAGCATACCCTCTTTGCTTTTGTATTTTAACTTGTATTATTTTATATATGGATAATAGATTAATTATAGAAATGAAACAAAGTCAGTATTTTCCAGGATATATAAAGATTATACTTTTTTTATTTTGTTATTTTTTTTGCTGGAAAAGCTACAGTTCTCTGAATATAAAATTGATATCTAAATGGCTTCAAAAATCACAAATTCTGCATATCCTTCCGGGGTCAATGTTTATTTAATGTGGGTTGCAATCAGGATAATTAAAAACACCACTGTTTTTGTTTGGTCTTTGGAGATTCAATAATGAGAGAGCTGTAATGGGCTCAGGTGTTTTAACTAGAGAGGCATATCATTTGTGTGCTGTCGAGATTAGTGCACTGTTTTCACAATAATTATCATTAAATTATTATTGCTTTTTCCTAACAAATAATATTGCCTTAGACATACAGCTTAAGTTATGGTTACAATGAAATTATTTTTTAGATTACTCCTCAATTAGGAATACTGCCAGGTGACACCATCAAAGTTTAGAGTAATTTATTAAACACCTTTTGCAGGTGGTGAAATGTTAACTGTATCTAGCACATACTTAACTCTCTAGCACCTTGCTAATAAATATCATAAACAAATAACAGACAGGTAGAAGGTTCCTACATACTTATCTTATTTTTATAGATACCATTATGTGGAACCGAGCAAAAAATGCTTGTATCTCAAACCTGCAATGGCGATTTGAAGTTGTCAGGACAGCTCAATAGCGCCGTCTCATGGTGTGGCAGGGAATTGCAGTCTCTTCCACCTCGATTGAACCCGTGCTCTTCCTTGGAAAGGAGTGACCCACAGTAAGTGTGGGAAGTGTTAGCCTTGCTGTTAAGGCATCTGGCTACCTCTTTTACCCAATTTTAGGATCAACCGGTATTTAGCTGATGCCCTGATCCAACAACTCCTATCTACACTTCTGACTCAAGGACCAACATTCAACCTCTTTTGTTCAATTGCTTAATTCTTCTATCTTCATATTATATCTTATTTCTCACTCTAAAGTCTCCAGCTAGTCTTTTCTACAGTTTGTCTAATCATCCGGTGTGGGCTGAGCATGGGGTCCTATTGAAAGTCTCACCTCCCCCGTCACATACCACATCTGTTTCTTTCATGTTTTCATCATCCGGTGAAGTACCGATATTGACATTGATATTAAATGTAAGGGTTTAGTTCTGACTTCCACTAATTTTATGTGTGACGTAATTTGTTGCAGCTAAACTTCACTTTCTTCAACACGAAATGAAAGTAATTCGTATACATATCTCACAGTGCTGTTGTGAGGATGAATAAACATGTAGTACCTGCAAATAGTTTCCATTATTCTTCTATTTTCTATTCGTTGTGGTAAATATTGTGATTATATGTGTAAGTGCTATTAATACACTGGGATGAAATGTTATCTGAGTCTGACACAGTGATCCTTAACCTTGACCCATGGTCTGCCAAGGGGGTAAGAATGGAACTTAGGATATTTGTGAGCTTGTATGCAAAAATAGTTGGTCTTTATTTTCTTTAATCTGCAAGGGTAATTTTCTTATGGGAAAGTTAGCATTTCTTTTCACTACAAATATAGGTAAAAACTCAATATTATTAAGTATTATTTGTGGTATTAATAACAACAGAAATCATGGATATTTTTCTACACATTATACCTGTTGTAGGTATCTCAAAATATCATTTATGCTCATAACTATTACAAAATATCAGTTATTTCATAAGATCTCAGTCTTCCAGTTTCCAATTGGCCAACCTTTGCAACACTGTGCTGAGTGGTTATTTAGCCACCAAATGAGGATGTCACGTGCTCTTATAGTGGAGGTTAATTCAAAATGTCTCGTAGAATTATAATGTTCTTTGAGAGTGGTCATCCCTCATTTTATGAAAAGAGCCATGGAAAATTAAGTTACATTTGCAACAATAATTCCTTGGAATGTGTATTTTCAGACCTTGCTTATGTTGAACCATTCTTGCATTCCTGATATAGACTCTAATAATAAAATATGGTTTTTAAAATACATTGTTGATTTTCTTACCTAATACTTTATTTGCATACTTGCATCTATGTTTATATGTGATATTTTGGTGTTGCTTTTATTTTGTTTTGAAATTTATGTTATCTTAGCCTGAAATGAACTGGGTAGCAAGTTTTATGAGACAACTTGCCTAAGATAACTGTTTTCTTTAAAACTAGTAAAACGTCTGTAAGACAATTGGAGTTCCAATTCCATTTTCCAATTCTTTCACATTCAAAAACCATTGGTCCCTTGAAAAATTGGAGCTGAAAGAATTCTCAGTTTATTTTAAGTATTGAAATCATATTTTAATTCAGAACAAAAGGTCTACTTTTTTATTGACTTTTAAAATAATATATTGTCTGGCCTATTTATTTTTTATTCAGCATCTCCTTAGCTACAGAATTATGCAAATTGAAAGAAGTGCAAACAGTGTTATTGAAGAACTTCATTGCTTCAGGGAACTTGTTGAATGTGTTAAAGAGAGAAATGACAAAATCTTATCTTAAGTGTCAGGGCTGTTCTTAAAAGGGACATTATAATGAACAAGAAATTCTGAGTTGAAGTGATAATTATGGCAACTGTCATGACCCTCATTTGAAATAGATTTCATCCCTTAAAGAATCTAATTCTTTTACATTGATGTTACTAAATACTTTTCCAGCATGGGGACCACTGGTATAATCATGTGTAGCACTGAACAAGAAGGAATTAAAAAATTGATACTAATTCTTGTTCATTTGTTTGTTTCTTGTCAAGGGACACCATTTAAAAAAGTTGTTGATCAAAAGATTCGATGTACTTTTAAAAAAATAAAGAAGCAAGTTATGTCATAAAAGATGCCATTATGCATTTCAACAAATCAAACTTGAAAAGATACTCTGAATTGTTAACTTAACGTCAGTAAGCTCAGTATACCAGCTCATAATGTTAATGTTGAGTGGGTATGTTTTTCATTAATAAAAGTTCTATGGGCAAAAGCATGGGATAAGTTGGATGTGGCCACTGTACAATGTAAATGAAATATAGAGTGTACCCAAAAAGACTTTTATAAACAAATTCTGCAATGCAAGAAACTACTAAGGAGAGCCTTAATAGGGAATATAACAGAGTATATAATTAAAGACGTATGTAATTAGTTAGGTGAGATGGTTTTGAGTTCATTACAGTAGACGCACACTATTTTGGTCTAATCTCCATAGACTTGTAGATCAGTTCCAGGAAGAAGCAATTCAACAAAAGCATGGAACTCTATCTCAAGTATAGAAAAAAGTGTGAGACTTGGCGGTTGAGAGAAATGCCTTCTTTGATTTTCACTGTAACAGGGTCACACATCATGTGGGGGTGCCTAGTTGGGCATATTGTGTCATGGGATATTGTGAAAGACTTTGAAATGGCAAAAAATAAAAAATAAAAAATAAAAAATTGTACTCATTCTGGAATAGAAAATCCCTTTTATATTATTTCTACCTTTTATAGTTTTGAGTTATTTTACATCTTATGTAAGTTCTATAAAACTGATAATAATGCAAATGATTCTTGTCCATAAATATGTAAATTAGATGTGTCCAGTAGAATGCAGTGGGTTATTACCCTGGGAAGAGACCTATTTTGCATGTATCTCTACATTTATTTCAGCTTTTCCTGTTTCCCTGTGTATGTGTTGTGCTTTGGATTCTCCTTTGAATCACTTGAAATGTTTACTGGTTTCCTCACTTTATAATAAGTTTTAAAAAACTTTGACAATGTTCATATTATATCTGTTTAAGAGTCATGATAATGACTTCTTTCACAAATAATCTTTTCTCAGTTTTGGAGGTCATTTACTGAGATGTGCCTTCAGGTCATCAACTGATAGAGCCAGGTTGACTGCATTGTTGAAAAAATGTACCTCCTGGGCAGCCTGAGTCCAGACACGCAGACGTCTTTCCTTGGCTTGCAGAGGTGAGCATAAATGGCTGCTGTTTCATTCTGTTCACTCTATTTTTCTAGATTTCCTTCCTTCAACTAATTTTGGATTTTGTTTCTGTTATTGGTTTGTTTATAGATGGAAAGTTATTCTCAACCGGTGGTAGCAATGACTGGAAATTTTTTTTTCATTTCTATGTTTGACGCCTAAAAGTGCACTCAGTTAAAGCTGAAGCTGACACTTTCCTTCTTAAAACTCAAGCTGCTGGGATGCCTCAAATCTCAACCCAAACCATAGCACAGAGGGTATCACTCTCCTATTAGAGGACACACCCCTGTGAGAATTAATGAAGTTGCTGAGTGGACAATTTCTTTTTTTTTTTTTTCAGTAAAATTTTCTTCTCAGTAGGGGCTGGAGGAGCATTTTCTGTTTGGCAGTGAAACACTTATCCTCACAGATGGTGGCGGTGCCCTGAGATTTCCGGGACCACCGGTGCAACCTGGTGGTGTTGGCTGTGGACACAGGCTTTCTGGGGGACATGGTAGGATGGTGCCCTGGCCGGAGTGATTGGTTCTGAGAACTCAGAAGTTTCCTGAGTTGACTTCGTGTCTGATCTTCCTGTTGAGAAAATTCACACCCTTTGAGGCTGTAAGGAAGCTAGAAGACCTGCCTGCACCTGGATTCTCCTGACCTGCAGCCCAGTCATGATGTCAACGGATCACTTCTACTTTCTTCTCTGTCACCAGCCCAGTGGGTTTCTTGTTCTCTCAACTTCTGGCATCTTTATTGCCCATAAAAACATCCTCGCTTTCACCTGAAGCTGGGCCTTGCCTAGAGGTTGACCCCGACGTGATATGGGGAAGGGGAACTTCTAGACCTTTGCCTTTCTTTCGGGGCAAAAGCCAGTGAAACCAACTTTGGACTCTGGTCCCAAACTGACTTTTGAGATGAGCCTGTATCCCCTCGGCAGGAGCTGGAGTGTCCTCTGCACAGGGCTATCTGCTAATCCCTGCGTACGTTAGACTGAGAGAGCCCCAGGAATTAGAGTAAGAGGCAAAACGATCGATGATAATACCAGTAGAGCTCAGGTGCATGTACAAATCTGTCATTGACTCAGTGGATTCCACATGCTGTCCCCTGTGAACCCCACAATTACTGTGCAGTTACAGCCCCCAGGTGCCATCTCATGGAGGAATGTGAGACTTGGGAGGTCGATGACACTTGTCCAAAGACATTTCCCAGAAGTCTGCCTCCAAAGCCAATTTGCCTCCACTGCATATCGCATGACCAACTGTGGGGCAACACCCACTGGCCAGGTTCCTCAATCATTCATTCCCGGGAGCAGGCAGAGCAGAGAATCTGAGATTTATCTCAGGCTCTGATTCTGTCCCTATGAACACACCTTGCTGTGGGCTTCATTTTATTTATTGAGGGACTCATATTAACAACCAGATTCCTCTGAGACTGTGGATATAGGAACCCATGGAAGAAGAGATTATAGGTAACCCTTGGAAAGCTCAGGGAGAAATGAATCTAAATCAGCCTTTCAGTGCTCCCTCCTCCACCTCCCCCTACCTGTCTCCGCTTTGACTCTGAGAAACAAGAAAAGAATAAGACAAGAAAAAAAATAAGTCTGGACAGACTCCGTCTCCCCTGTGCAGGCACTCAATGCTCATGACTCTCTGTGTTGGATTAATGAAGCCCTGGGTTCCTTTCCTGTTGTTCTTTATAAGGGCACAGTGGTATTTCTTACATTTCTTCCCCAGAGAGTTGCTTTCTCTGTGTGATCCTCAGTTGATATTTCAGTTAGTATTCCTCTGCTTAAGAAGGACACAGTATTGCCATCCGACAGGGCAGAACCAGGGCTCTGGCCTCTGATCTGACTGAGTCTTTCAGGGGCTCCCCATTGCTCTCCTGAACACTGCTCTCCATATCAGCCTGAGTACAAAGACTTCGCTGCCCCACCTGGTGGGGAGACCAATGATCAAGGATTGGGGTACTTTGTTCTCCTACAGGTTTCCGGAACCCTCTTCACAACCAAATCCAGGGTCACTGAATCACTGTTGATTTTATTTTATAATTTTATTTGAAATTATACCATGGCGCCATCGACCACGTGCACAAAGATTTGTCTTGTTCCCTGGAATGATGATGTTTCAGTCTGGCCCGAGAGCTCCTGCTTCTCGCTTTGCCAGTGTAACTGATGCAGGGAGGTGGGGAGAGGAAGAGGAGAAGACAGCGTCCAGCTGCTCTGCGATCTGGTCTACGCGTGCTCTCACCTGATCGCTCTCTCTAATTTTCCAAAATATTGGTGAAGATAGAATCTTCTTTATAAGGTGGAAAAGTACACTGAGGAATCACACAACACACAAAAAATAGAAATGGAATTTCCAAAGGAGCTACTTCTCCATCATTTGAAGAGCTCTGCTGCCTCAGGCAGGTGGGCCTTGAGAAGGTGAGCTCTGGACGTGAATCCTAGATGCACATCACAGAGTTACAGCAGTGACACACACACAGGCTTTCAAAGGGTAGGAGAGGGGCAGAAAGGAGAAGGGAGGCACTCTGCCTCTCCCTGAACGTAGCAGACGCCTCTGCTCACCCTGGACCTAAGACACAGCTCCTCTTCTTCTCGCTGCATCTCTGTTTTCAACTCACTTTTTTTAAACTGTATGTTTTTACCTAGTATGACCTCTATTTATTCCCACATGACCCAGTGTGTGTTGCATTAATGATGCTGGAAGTCGGGGTTTTGTGTCCAGCAAGCCTCAGAATTGTCCCTCCAGAGGAGTGCGACATTATTTTGCTTGCCCACCGCTTCCTGTTTGTTACCGGTTGTGGGCTGCTTCAGAGCGCTTAACTCTTAAGCACCCTGGCTTGTCCCGCAGGGAGGCTGAGCTGGCTCCTGCCCCTGGGGACAGCCCAGTGGGAATGGCTACTGTGAATGCCCCAGGGGTGTGAGCTGGTGATGGGCAGCATCGGCTGCTACAGTTATCTAGCATGCTTCTCTTAAATCCGCCTCTAGATCCAGATTTGTGAGAAAGGAACTCATGAGTCGGTGGTCTACCTTTCTAGAATTAAAAAACAAACAAAACAAATCTGTTTTTAGTGTTCCATCCAATATTAACTAATTTGCAAAACTGGCTTGCACTGTCTTCCTGAGCAGCTCTTTAACTCCGTCTATCATGGTTGAACTTTTCGTTGCCCAAGCGGCCACAGGGTGGGCAAAGCTAAGGCACTCACCTGTCACAGATGGGAACTCCAGCTTAATGACATAACCACTGCTCAGATAGCTCTGATCCTTCTGGCAACTTCAGTTCCACTGGCCAGGGACCTCACTGATCAGTTTCCTCTCACTCATCATTCCATTCTTAAATCTGCCGGAATTCAAATGTCATCAGTTTAGCTTTGTGGGAAAGTCACTGTGACGGGGGACATCATTTTGGGTAGAAAGGAATGGCTTCAGTATCACTTGTTCCTAAGAGTGCTTCCCAAGGAACAACAGGCTTCTTTTTCTGTGGCTTTTCCTAAAATTCTGCTTTTGAAATTATCAATTTTTTTTCTTAGCCTTAGAACTGTGGCCCAAATGGTTATATGTAATAAGCCAATACTTTCACAATTTAATTCAAAAATTTTACTTCAAATTTAAATTTGATTTAAATTTGGAATGAAATTCAAATTTAATGTCACAATTACAGAAGAAAAATGTTGTTATCATAATTCATCAGCCTTTAAATCTTTTCCTAACTGAATGTGCTTTAGCAGCCTGAGTGACAGGGTACTATTACCTATAGGCTACAGTTTCAGGACTCTTCGTTAGCAAAAAATACTTTTCATGGGTCTGTCTGCTCCTTTTAATGACTTCGTCTCAACACTGAAGTGCCCAGTTGACTGATCTGGCCCCCTTGTTTTCAAGGTCTGGAGTTAATGTGGACACCCATTACCCCTAAAAGACTTTAGGGGATTAAAGTAGGACATTTGTCTCAAGTTGCTTAGTAACTTATAATATAAGTACGGTTTTGAATAGCATTTAGTTTCCACTGTTTTCCTGTAGAATTTTCTTCAAGGGTGTGAGACCAGTTGACCTCTCCGTATCAGCACCATGACTCCTCAACGACCACGTGGGTGCACGGGAGCTGGTGAGTCTATTACACATGCAAAACCGTCATGCGACCTTCCCTCTCGCTCATCCTCACACAGCCGTGCTCTGAGCATCCGGGGGATTCTTCTACCCCACAAAGTACCACTAAGATTTCTCAAGTTCCCCCTTTCCCTTGAGAGACGTGCCCTGCAGTTCCCAATATTTCAACCAGAGATGTTCTTGTCAAAAGAGACTCACTCAGATATCATCACTGCTGCTTCTCAGAAGCAAATAGTGGCTAAGCCCTCTGAGTAATGATCCGCCCTTCTCCCTGGAGTCATTAGCAGAATGACTGCTAATGAGCTCTTCCTTCTCTCCAGCTTCATTGGTGCTGCAGAACAGAACGTCTGATGCAAAGCCGCTTCAGCTGTGCACTCTCATATTCAAGCCTGGGGCTACGGCATTTTTGACTGCTACAATCCAGCTGCTTTTCAGTCTGCTCTCACTAATAACTCTATTATAATATTTATAATCCTGTCTATTAAACTGAGAGTTTCTTTTCCCCACAGACACTATCAAATTATCCTCCATGTTTAGTTCATGCTCGTGCCTTATTTTCCAAGAGAGGGCAGACCTGTTGACAGGGAGGATTGCGACTGAAGTTCTTTGCCTCTGTTACACCCACTATTGCTAAAAAAGAGGGTCCCATCTGCCTTGGCTTGCTTTAAAGCCACTGGTGTCATCAATTCCTAGGGCTGTTAGATGAACAGCTGGATCCTTACTCAAAACATCAGCCAGGGTGGGTCTTGGGAATGCTCAGGGAGGAGAGCACTTGCATTTTTGTCTTGTTTTGTTTTGGTTGCTGAATTTATTCTTGTTAATGAGACAAGTGAAATTCTGGCCACAGTGTCTGCAAGGAACTATACTCTGAGATTAATTGAACTTCTTTGACCTAATGAAAATATCAGAGATAAAATTGTGTTTTAGAGATGCATTAGGTGACATTAACAAAGTGATGACAGGAACGAAATGTGTTCAAGACGGGTCAACGGGAAGGATGGGTCCTTGAGACTGGTTCCTGCCAAGGTAATTGCTCTAAACATTTTCATAATTGAAACAGACAGGTGCTGTGCTAAAGACCCAACAGCTGTTGTGGAGTCACTTAAGGTCATATTAGAGTGAAGATGAAAGTAAGCTGGCAGGGACTTCTGAGAAGCCAGGAGGCTGATGTGCTGTCTACCGTCTTGGTATGGAGAGAGTTTTCCAGGAAGTGTAGGGACTGGACATCCCTTTGTACTAGAAGGAAGTACTTTTGTTCGTGGAAGCAAATAGCAAATCTAGTAAATCAACTGAGGCATCACGGCTCTGGCAGACCGCAGAGGTCTAGGTACATGAGTATGCACTCAACAGCATTAAAAATAAAATGAAAAGATACCTTCTACTATGAGTTTTAAACTACATTGATATAACATTTAACTTCAGATTCCAGGGAAAAAGCTTCTCATTAAAAGTGTGTGTGTGTGTGTGTGTGTGTGTGTTGTGTTGTTATGATCTTACAAAAGAAACAGGACTTTCATATCAGGAGAAAATTTGTAAGTTTTTAGAAAGAAACCGCAGTGAACGTCCGGTCACACAGAGGTGTTATTTTCTCCCAATTAAGCCAGAAAAATAAGCATGGTATGACATCTTTTCAGATTTTATAGCTGAGTTTCAGTTGGCTAATGAGTAAAAACTGATAAAGTGACTGATGAAAATTACTGGAGGGAAAATGTTGGAACTACATAATCAGGTTGAAGAAAATTCTATCCCATGGTGAAGGCCAGAATGGTAGGAAACAGATTCACACAGAAAGTGAAGTTGCCCAAGAAGTTTGAGGAGTAGCATAATGAACTTGGTCCATTTATATTTTCTTTCTTTTATTTTTTTTTTTACTGTGAAGCTAAAAACACATGTTAAATAAGTCTTCAAGTAATCACTACTGAATTTATAATGAAGCAACTCGGAGTGATTAAAAAAAAGCTTAATTAGAAATATTTTTCTTTTCTAGAGAGTGGTAAAATAATGGTGTATCTTACAGTAAATGGTGCTCTAGATTTTCTAAAAAATATTTTATTTAGTTTACCTGTCCACAGAATTTGTCCTAATGTTTTGGCAAGCTTGATTGACAAAAGGAAAAAAAAAAAAAAAGGAGAAAAAAGAAGGAAATACTGATGCAGCAGAAAAGGCTTATAAAGGGGATATGCTACACAGTTTGCTTTTCACTTCATATAAATGACTTTTATTCCCAGGCTATTGACTCAATAGGTATAGAAATTTTACAGTCAAAATTTTACCTTTTTATCCATTACAGCTGATAACAAGTAGCAATTAAAAATTATGGGGAATGAATTTCATAAAAGGCAAACAAATTAAACAAAATATTACAATAAACAGCTTAAAAAAAAGCAAGCAAGCCAGTAATTAGTGTATTAATGGGAACTAATTGTAGCAATGCTGATTCATCAAGACAAATGCATATTTACATCCTTTTTAAAGAAAATATGTAAATGTTGAATAGATTTTTGGAAATATTTCCTTCAGAAATGATTAATTTTAATGATGATACTAAAAGAGGGTAAATCTTGGGTGTTCTCAAACCTTCTTCAGAACCTCCCAACTCAAAGGCAGCAGATAAATTTAGTTTTATTAAACCTTCTCGGTGTTAAATAGATACTCAATTTAGTTTGGTGAGCAAAATCATATCCAAAAAAGAGCACTGGCAGCAGGAAAAATTACTGTAGTTGTGATGGAAGATTCAGTAAGATGTTAAGTCTGACAGTCTGAAGGGAACGTAAGTTGGCCAGGCGAGCCAAGGATGGAATTAATGACAAAGGCAAGTGGTTTCCATGCAAACTGCCAATGTCTATGCCAATTACAATAGCATCATCACTTTCCAGACAACTAAATGTCTTACATGAGAGACCAGAAGATGACTCAGCCCAGATTTCTCACTAACAGCAAAACTAACCACCACAGCTTTATATACTTACCTGGAAACAGTGTTTCTGTTCACTCCCTTAACAATGGAACCACAGCTACAGCTTCTGTTTCCACTTTATTCCATGCTGTTCTGAGAAAATGCCATAAAATACTTTTTGGATATTTTTTTACAGGACAGAAATAGATGTTGGCATTATTTTTAAGGGGACAGTTTTTGTCTTTGGAGGTAGACATTTCTTCCTCTTTGAATTTTAATTATATTGAGCTGTATAAAACCAAACTCATACACACAATGTGCTTTCAAGAGTGAGGCTGTATAGAGCAAAAATTTGGGTAGTTTTCCAGAGTTCTCTTCAATTGTAGCTAGTGGAGGATCCTGTCTCCTTTATATGACATGCCCAGCTAGTGAGGACTGATCGGAGGACAATTTTACATGAAGGGGCTCAGATTGCCTATTCACTATAGTCATTTATTTTCTCATTCCTCAGCAGGATTGTCTGAATATGTCCCCACACCATGCCATGCTCATCGCAGGAAGTTTCAGGAAGGGTGATGAAAGAAATCTGAATAAAACACCTATGCTCAGAGGAATTTCTGGTTATGTTCCATGTCAAAAATTAATTACAGTGCAATATTGTTATATCCACTTGTTCCCTCATCTTTATCCATTCATCCATCCAATAATTCATTTAGCCAAAAATTAGTGAACACTGTTGTGTTTCAGGCACTGTGGTAGTTGCTGGATATAAAAGGCTGAATAAATCACATTCTTTTGTTCAAAGAGGAAAGATGCTAGAGATAAAATTTCCAAATGAATTTAATTAAGGAGGTAGTTTGCATTATTGTTCCCAAATAGTTACTCATCTTTCTAATTAAAGGATGATTCATCCTTGAGAATTGCCTTCATACATGCAGTGTGTCCTACTGAAGCTGGGTTGGTCCATGTGCTTTGTATTGTCCAAGGGCAGGTGACTGGATGTGATGGGCACTGAAACCATGATGTAACTTTAAAAGACATCTTGTGTTTCTACCAGCCTTTTAGTTCTTTGTCACTTATCAGAACAAAGACAAATTCAAATAGGGGCTTGCCTTTCAGTCTGAGTCCCAGAAGGAATGAGAAAATACACAGAAAAGAGTTTAGCAGCCAAACAAAGTTGTTGTAAGACATTGAGACTTTTTTGTGTGCGTGGTTATTATCAGTGTAAGACTGACTAATACCATGCTATTCAACTTTACCTATCAATTCTTAAAATTATTTATTGAAAGGTTCTGAGTGAGCTGGATTTTGAAATTTTTCCACTCAGTCAATAATAGAAGATGGTTCTTATTATTTAAAACAGCATATGAAAGATCCAAGGAGGTACTGATAAGGATGATATATTTAGAGAAAAAGATAAGTTTTGGTGAAATCTAAGTGAAAGGAAATATTTAATGAGAAATTACTCAGAACACAGAAGCAAGAGTCATGCCTCGCATATCATTCTAAAAAGTTAGTTTGTTTACCCTTCAAGCAAATAAGGAAATTGCAAAGAGATTTAGACAAAAGCCAGAAATTTTTCTATTTTTGGAACTCTTCTATCTTATTCACTTTTCAGAATGCTTTGGGGAAACACACACATACGCACACAGACACACAGACATACACACACAAACACACATAGAAGGAGAGATAGAGGGAAAATGGCTTAAGGCTATGGTTCATTGAGGAAATGTTATTTGAAGCCATTTAAAAATATGAGTGTCTTAGTTCCTTTGAGCTGCTGTAACAAATACCAGAGACCTGTTAGCTTACAAACAATAGGAACTCATTTCTCACAGCTCTGGATGCGGGAAGTCCAAGATCAGGGTGCCAGCATGGCTGCGTTCTGGTGAGAGCCCACTTCTTGTTCCCAGACTGCCAGCTTCTCACTGCGCCCCCACACGGTGGAAGTAGCATGTGGGGGCTCTTTTATAAGAGCTCTGATCCAGTTGTTGAGAGCTCTATCCTCATGACCTAAGCACCTCTCAAAGGCTTCCCCTTCTAACACCATTCCATTTGGCGTTAGGTTTCAACAAATGAACTGACGCTTTGGTCAGGGAGAGGGGGCACAGACATTCAGACAATAGCAATGAGCAAAATTTTCTATGGCAGCACCAGAGATCGAGATTGTTCTAGGGAAGGAGACAGTGTTATAGAGGACAAGAGCTAACGAAATTAAAGAGGTAGATAGATGGGGTGATCATAAAATTGGTAAGACTTCAAAGTAAGGTTCCTTTATGCCAGGGGTGGTGGATAAAGCTAAGAGGCAGGAAGATGGCTAGGTCATTAAAAGACTTACTTACTCCATACAAAGATGTCTGGATTTCATTTACAGACAATTTGGGTGACATCAAAATAAGAAGAGCCGGGGAATGGCAGGCATGGCTCAATTTGCATTTTAGAAAGAGTTATGTAGGAGCATGGCCTGGAAGTGACAAAAGGAAAAAAACAATTGTTACAGGAAGACCACTTCAGGGCAGAGTAGCAGTCCAGGTGAGGTGACAGTGAGGACCTGAGCAGAGGCAGCGGCCCTGAAGGCAAGAACAGGGAATCCCGTGTGAGAGGTACGCGGGGAGGTGGGTTGACAGGATTTACCGATGATTCGGTGGAGAGGGGTTGGGATTAAAGTTGACGTCTGGATTTCATACCAAGTTCTACATGGATGATTCCATCCAACAAAACTGGGAATCAAGGAGACGATGTAAATGCCCTTTGGGAAGAAGATAATGTGACAAAAAGTGAGGCTCAGCCGGAAGTCCGTAGCCCACTCCACATCCCGCTCCTCCCACTCCCCAGAGAAGCAGGGCTCCTATGAAAGGCAGCTACCCAACATGGGAAGTCTTAGGTTCAAAATTTTCCTCATCCATTTGTTAGTTTTGGGACTTTCATCTTTCACATTTTAGTGTCTCAACCTGAAAAATGCAGATAAGTACACTGATCTTGAAGGTTATATAGGAATTCAGAGACTAAACATATATGAGAATATTTAAAGCCAACTTCTCTCAACCCTGCCTTGAAATATATGCAGTTATTTCTTACCTTTCTTTCTTTCTTTCTTTCTTTCTTTCTTTCTTTCTTTCTTTCTTTCTTTCTTTCTTTCTTTCTTTCTTTCTTTCTTTCTTTCTTTCTTTCTTTCTTTCTTTCTTTCTTTCTTTCTTTCTTTCTTTAATTGAAATATAGTCAGTTACAATGTGTCAACTTCTGGTGCACAGCAGAATGTCCCAGTCATACATACACATACTCAAACTATGTGAAGTTTCATTTCCCCCTGGAATCTGTAATTTGAGTGTTAGCAGGTAGAAGATGTGCCCAGAAGCATCTGTTAAGAGCCTACTAGAGGAAAAAACAAATCCTCTAACTTTGGGCTTAGGTAATGATGTTTAAAGATGAGATGATACGCTTCAAAGATATCTGAATGGCAAGCATCACAGAAAGCAGTCTGCTGAGCTCTCTTGCTTAGTTTTGAAGTTACACACTTAAATTGAAACATTCTAATCTTGTTGGAGAGAGAAAGAATAGAGAACATTCTATGTTTAAATAATTTTCCCAATCTGAAAAAAAAATATTGGGATCCTATGATCCTGAAAATGATTTGTATGTCTGAAGCATGTGATTATTGCCAAAAGATTTATTAACTTACCTGTGAGGAGTACTAAATATAAAAACTACTGAGTTATTTGTATGTGTATGTGTGCATAAAATTACTGTCATGTTTTATCAATGACTTTCAAATTAAGTATATCAAACACAGAGGCCAGGTAATTTAGAAAATTTACTCTCCGGGGTTTACAAAACGCTGTACACATGTCGCTCTTTTTAGTTCCTTTATTTCTAGCAAATTGTAGTAGCATCTTTTACGACCACAGACTATTTATCTTAGCAAGAAGCATTAGTGAAATGCATCCTCATACTGCAGGCTCATTTGATAAGTGCTTCTCTGTGCACTGAATGCTTTGACTTTCATAAATAGAGAGAACAATTTCTCCCCCCTGGGTAAAATCAATCTCATAGATTAATATACACCCTTTCATCATTTAAATGGGCTGCAGTTAGAGATCTATGTTTATGATGCGGCTTTGGTGCACTGGTAGGTGGATAATACATACTCAGTTCTTTCAAAGGCAACACAGTTGTATTATAATGAGCTGGCTCTGAGCCATCACCATCAATCCTGACATTTACACTCCCTTCGTGTTGTACCAGGGCCTGGCGATGACATAATTGTTGCTTGTATAATAAAGTGCCGATGTGAAGTATGCTAGCCATGAAAAACCTAATTTATAGCCCAAATGGTCAGTTTGACCATTCTCTGGAAAAAAAAAAAAAGTCAGAAGATCGTACAGTTCTAAAATCAATGCTACTTCAGGGTGGATAAATTATATGTTTAATATCTTACATCTTGGTGAAGATTGCAAGGTTGATTGAAATGCCTCAAAAATAGGGATGAGGGCCATGCTGCTAGGCGATAGAGGACCTGTAATTTATTTCTTTAATATGGCGGCAGTTTGTCAGGAGTGTCACGAAAATGTGGATTTGGCTTTATTATTGTTTGCACACTGCTCAGCACAAATGAATAATTCATTCTGAGGCAAAGAAAACAGAAGAAATATTAACAGTTATTTAACCTGACCACTATTATATTTCAAGGAACTGCATTGTCACCAGGATTTCCAGATGAAACAGCCAGTTTAATTTAAAATTCAGATAAATAACAAAATTTTTTTTAGCATACATATGTCCCAAATATGGCTGCCTAAATGGACATGGATGGTATTATTGGTCCCAGGCTGTATGCGGTACTAGTTGGGTAAGGATGGGGTAGGGAAGATGTGATGATGTGTTCATGTCTGCTTGGATTCCTTTCAATACTGTGGTATCATTTATATGAAAATACATTCGTAAGCATTGTACATGAATATCTGTTCAGGCACCCAGAAACAACTGCGAGAAATAGCTAGACACTGCACTTAAATCGTACTTTAAATCCATCTTGCTCACTTTGATTGAAAAATAGTGCTTATTTTTAATAGACAGGGCCACATTTATTCGTGGGTTTCTCAAACACGTTCTAGAAAATAAGCATGCCTCAAAAGACATTCTAAGCTTAACAAAAAGCCATAATAATGTGCTACACTTTAAATCTGTTTTGGAAATATTTCAAATAAATAATGACTTTGAAATATTTTCCACACCATCAATTAAGGGAGATATGTATGGTGTCAAGGTAGCTGGCAAATTTAGTCCATTTAATCACTTGTCATTAAAAAGGTTTTTCAAACTAATTATCTGTCAAGCGAAGTATTTGACCAAGTGACTGATAAATTTTGTCAGAAGAGCTCATCTGATGACATTAGTGAACCTAATCTTTTATTTTATTCCAAGACTCAGGGTGTTATAGCCTAGAACAGGTTTGCTGCAGATTGAGTGTGAAGAAACTAATTTAAGAATCATGAGATCATTCCAGCTAGAAAGTCTAGTTTAGAATGTGTTTATACACATTAGTTTACACGTTAGCAGTACTAGCAGAAATTGAAGATTATATTATAGTGTGATTGAAGAGACTCAGATTTCTACAATCTTTCCTGCTAAGCTGTTACGAAGCATTAAAGGCCATATAATATTAAATAGCCTAAATATAATGTTGACATTGTATAGCATTAGAATCTATATAATATTTAATATTATCATTATCACTACTATATAGATACTATATTTCATCTATGGAAGTAGATTGTATTCCTGACACTTGTCACAAAGAATCTTTGTTTTAAGCTATGAAGATTTAGAGTTGTTTTTTTGACCAAGGCATAGCCTATTTACTGTGACTGAGAGAAACATTGTCTCTATAGGGCATAGAAAAAAAGTACTGTGTGCCAGTTACTAGTGTGAGCTCTCCACACTTGTGCAATGAGCATATGTATGCCAGCAGAAATTGATTAAAACAAAAACAAAATTAAAATAAAAATCTAAATTATTCACAAGCTTGGAGAGTTTCCATTTTCAGGAAGTATTTTTTTCTGGCAACTGGGCTATTATTTAATGTATTAGGCCCTCAATTTCAATGTGAATAAAGATCTGTTTCATTGCGTTGGCTGGTTTGTGTAAATCCACACTGGGAAATCTGTACTTGGAGCAGAGCAGTTCAGAAATCTCACCTCACACTTGTGTGATCAACCCTGATGACTATCATAGCACGTTAACTCAATTTTTCCCATTTTTCTTCAGAGAAAAATATGTTCTGCTTTGGAAGAGGCTACTTGCTGCTCTTTTTTCCTTTGGAATTGTGACGTGGAGCTTCATTTTTTCTGATGTGTCAGGACAGTACTGAAAGCTAAAAATAGGAATTTTAAGTTGAATTAAGATAAGTGCTTTTGCTTATTTCTACTGTAAAAGGATTTTTTTAAAAAACTACTCATATTAATTTTATGTAACTTAAATTCCTAAACATTTTAGTGATTTAATCTAAAAATCATATCTCTATCTCCCATTTCTCCATTTTTTCCATTTTCTAATACACAATTTTTTCTTATCTTTAGAGATTCAGGCATGATATGCCTTATTGTCCTTTATATTAAATATGATGATGCTAAACTTTTGAATGAATATATTATAGAGAGTGAGGACAAAAACACTTAAAAGACTTGTTCAAAATCTCAATCCTACTTTGATGCACACCTCTAGATTCCTCAAGCAACTCTCCGTTTTGGTAACCGAATAAAGGCCTAGAATTTGATCTTAAAATATGGATCTTGGCTTTGCACTGAGAAATAGTAAAGCTATTGGTTAGTTGGAGTGAGATGTTTGGACACTGTTTGTAGGAACCAAGTGCAATGGATACTTGAGTGGCCTCTTGATAAGTTAAGACTTATTTTCCGAAGCAGTCGTTTTCTTTAATGAAAAAGCCTCATTATTCTCCTCTTAAACCATCTTTATCGCATCTACTCTTGAACAACTGCCTAATTACCTGGGTTACAGACCCTTGACTATGGAAAACAGGGCTTATTTTCTGGCAGCTTATAGATATTCTTATACTTTTAAAGATTTTTAGAGTGTAAACCACAACCAGAAAAAAATTAATGAATATATTTCTGTTTGTATTTCATATCAGACAAACATAACCCATCATAATCATCATATCATCAATTAGCATTCTGAAAGATATCTGTGAAAAATGAGACTCCTTTTATTAAAATGCTTAGCATTATACACAAAGAAACAAAATAGTTTATAGTAATGAATTCACTTTTATATACACTCTTTTGGGCTAGGCCTTATCAGGTCACGACACTTTAACAAATGGCGTACCTTGTATCACTTTGATGTAATTCTGGACATGTGAGTTTTCCAAGTCATAGAAGGGTCAAGCACACAGTGGATTGCTCAGGTTAGGTGTGGTCAGAAGGGCTGTTGGGCTGGAGGAGGGCAGTGATTTTACTGGGAGATGTGGGAGGGATTGGCAAAGGAAGAGAATGGGCCAAGGCGCTGAATGAAATCTTCATTTGTTCCAAAATTTCATTTAAACCAGACTTCTTTTTTGGGACAGGTAATGAAAACAGGTCTTGTTTGTTTGTTTGCTTTTTAATTTCTCCTTTTTTGTGTATGGTTGTGCAGTGGTGGTGGTGGTGGTGGTGGTGGTGGTGGTGATGGAGGTGTGCTCCTATGGACCACAAGAACTCATGTCACCTCCATTGCTCTGTATTGGTGGGATTTGGGTCACAGTTCCTTACAAACAGCCCTGAGCACCCCAGATCAAACATCTGCAATTCAGGGAAGTCACCACCAGGTGGCAGTTTGAGGTTGTTAGGGATAAAATCCTAGCAAATTCTTGTTCAAATCCACAAGTCCTTCCTTAAAATAAGACATTATATAATGCCTTAAACCCTTTATCTCTATGAAGTGTTAATAGTTTTACATAAAATAACTCCTATTTATTTGTTACTGGAAAGTTTGGAAATAGTCATACTTCTAGACTGGTTGTCTGTCTTATAAAATTTCTCTCGTCTGTTCTCTCTAGTATTTACATTCTTAGTTTTCCTTCCAAGTCTTTAGTCATAACATTATCATTTACTGGTCTCAGCTAAACCCCCAAAATACAATAGATTGTGTTTTCTTGTTTCTTTGCTATTAAAAATCTTTGATTTTTTTTTCTATTCCAGTCCAAATAGAAAGCTTGAATTGATTCACTAATTCAAACATTTATGTAATGTCTACTGTATACCAACAAGGCTTTGCACACAATATAAGGAACACACAGATAAACAGGGACTTTCACAGCCTACTGATGACAGCAGCCAGCCTCACAACTGGAATGCCAAAGGACAGGGACAGGGGATCAAGGATGACTTCAGAATTTTTCCTCTGACCAGGATGCTATTTATGTAAATGTTCAAATTATCAGTCAGTTCCTTTTATGTGTTTGATTCTTCTTGCTCCGAAAAGGTACCTAAGTGTCAAAGGAAGATCCTGGCATAAAACTTGTAAATATATGACGGTTAATTAAATAAGTTAAGGATCTTATGCTAGATTATACTGCTCACTAGTTAAATGATTAAGGGGTTGTAATAATGAAATTCTAGGATAATTGTGATAGAAATGACTTAGCTTTACAATGATTCAGGAATATCATTGGCGTTTCTTGCCAATGTTACTTAAATCCATGCCTCCTATAATAGTGCCTCCACCATGACCCACGTCAAAAACACTCATCATATTATTATTTTTTGCATTTATTTTATCACTTTCAGAGGTATAGCATTTGGATGAATGTCAAAGTCTAGACAGAACTTACAAGTTAATACTTAAGTCATTTCAATGTTAAATTCACAAAGCTATTGTTGAATGTAAATCACTGAGTAAAGGAAAAGGGGTACTGGAAAATCAGAGTTGCACAGACCCAAATCCATGATCAATGGCACATATGATTGTACAATTGTGTCTTTTCTTGCTGCTGAAAAACAGACTTCAGAATTTACTGGGAACAAACTTAAGTGAAAGACAGGGCAAGATGATTAAATTAAAATAATGTCACACATATTAAAAAAACTTTCAAGTCTCCTGTTGCTTACATGTGACCCTGTGATGATCGCTGTAACAAGGAGAATGCTGACAGATGAGAATGTTTTAAATATGAAACCAATCTTAAACATCTATTTTAGCTACGATCCGGTACTGACAGAGAAGCCGCGAAGTAGCTAAAGGACCATTGGGACCTCATTGCCACTATGCTGTCCATGCTTTTTCATGGATTAGAAGAAATGTCAGTCTTGTGTGTGTGTGTGGTAAAGGACACCAGGGGGCTTTGGCCTCAGGAGAAAGCTGTGAGGTATGAAGCATCAACAATAAGAGAGTTCCACTTACCCTCTTAGATCTGTCGGTTCCCATCTACTGCGGGAAGACAAGTATCTTTTTGTCCTAGGGCAGTTAATTTAATACAATCTCACTGAGTCCAAATTGTTGTTAAGAAGAGGGTTTCATTTTCTCGTTCCATTATTTGATGAGGTGAAGTGAAGTCTATTATGAGGCATGGCATAAGTTTCCAAAAGCGCATTTTATTTATCTCAAAGTTATACATGATTTTGGAGTCTTCAACTCAGCTTTTCTATGGCTGCTGCTATAATGGTTCTGTGGGTAGGCTGAAAAAAAAAAAAAAAAAAGAAAGAAAACAAGCTTCACAAATATTAAGGATTTTGCTAAAGTGTCCACAGTCCTGATGTCTGCTTGAACAGCCGTTTAGATTAAATAAAGGATGTGGCAAATGAACATCAAAGCAATTAAGTTTCTGTGAACTTTGTTGGCTAGAGATAGTAAAGCAGGATGCTGAGGAAACTTTGAACAGTTTCTGGTGATGGTGATTCATCTACAGCCCACCATTAGGGTCTCACTGCAAGTTATCTGATTTTTGCTAACAGTAGCCTTGATCTTTGACTTTTCCAACCAGATTGATTGATTGATTGATTGATTGATTTATCTATCTATTTTTATTGAGTTACAGTCAGTTTACAATGTTGTGTCAATTTCTGGGGTAGAGCACAGTTTTGCAGTCACACATGAATACACACATGTTCATTTTCACATTCTTTTAAACCATGAGCTACCACAAGGTCTTGAATGTTTTTCCCTGTGCTGTACAGTATAAACTTGCTTATCTATTCTATAGAATCCAACCAGATTTTAGACTTGCTTTATCATGTTTATGCTTTTCTATGGTTCTCAACATACAGGAGACACTTAATCAATAACCCATAATTGACTGTGTTGTAATAGTGCAACATAGGTTTTAAAATGTGAAAGGTAGTATATGTATAAAGATAAAAGGCCCGGGGACTATTGCTGTGGGGGGTGCTTCTCACACTTTCTCTGATACAAGTATCTTTCCCTCCTAATGCACTGCAGATGAAAACTGAAAATTAAAATAACATATAAAATACAAGCCTGCATTTTTTTTATTAGACTCTAGACTTAAAATTAACCTCCAAATTACCATAAAATGTTTCCCAACACTACTCTCAATTTCTAACCTTAATTCATTGCAGTAACTAGCTATGGGCCGTGGGCCACATTTTGAGCACCACTGGATTAGATCACACAGGACTAGTTTTGATTTGTTACCCATAAAGTTAGTCATTTTCATTGACTTTATATGTATATTTTCCTCAACTACACAAATGTAATATTAGGGAAGACATTTCTTAAAATGTAATCATTTTATATGTGTGCAGTGGTGGTGCAAACCTTGTTTAACTAGTGAGTCAAGCATAGTTCTTAAGTCTTGTAAACTGCCATATCTCCTCTTTGTACTTGATAACAAGAAACACTGGGCTTCCTGACTGTTACTCATATTCATTTTATTTGAAAGAGAATTCAGGGTTTGGATACATACACTCACAGACAGTAGATCCATGATATTCAAATTGCTCAATTGAGTAGTTCCCCTAGGAAAGTTTAAATAGGGTTAAAATATCCAAGGGGGCAGGGGGTGGGAAAGGACAGACTGAGATTTTAAAATGCAGAATAGATAAACAAGATTATACTGGATACCACAGGGAAAAATATACATGATCTTGTGGTAGCTCATAGCGAAAAAAAA
This sequence comes from Camelus ferus, assembly GCF_009834535.1. Classification (NCBI taxonomy): domain Eukaryota; kingdom Metazoa; phylum Chordata; class Mammalia; order Artiodactyla; family Camelidae; genus Camelus; species Camelus ferus. The sequence continues at coordinate 9,433,715 of NC_045698.1, read as the reverse complement.
AATATAACAATGAATATATGTATGTTCATGTATGACTGAAAAATTGTGCTCTACACTAGAATTTGACACAACATTGTAAAATAACTATTACTCAATAAAAGAATGTTAAAAAAATAAATAGGGTTAAAATATTTGAGAGCTCTGTTTTCATTTTATCAAATACCTAGAGGAAGGGTCAGCAAACTACACCCATGGGACAAATCTGCCTAGCTGTCTGTTTTCATTAATAAAATTTTGTGGGATCACAGCCATGCCTACTTTTGGTGTTGTTCATATATGCTTTCATGCTACAGTGACAGAGTTGAGAAGTTGAGATAGAACTGTATGGCCCACAAAGACTAAAATATTACCTAGCTGGCCAGCTGCAGAAAAAGTGTGCCACTTCCTGATCTAGATATTGGCCAGACTTTAGCAAAAGCTCTAGTATTTTTGAGGATGAAAAAATATTGAGGTTTTTAACTTGACTGAAGTTATAGTTTTACCTTTATTTGGACTAGAAGATATAAATGAAAAAAATCTGTGAATTATTTATTGATTTCATCTAGACTATCAGTAATATTTCTATAAAACAGACATTTAATTAAAAAAACCTAACCTGTACAGGGAGCTTACAGCTCATAACAATTTCCAGCCACTGGCTTTTATCTTTTATCTGTACTTTTTAAAAAAAATTTTCTACAATTTTTATTGAAGTATTATATAGATACAGAAAGTAAACATATTATAAGTATACAGCTATCTGAATATATGCATGTAACAGATGCACAGCTCAAGAACAGAGCCCCTGCAGCACTCCAGAGGTCGACCTCATGCCTCCTTCAATTCAGGACTCCCGTTTCTAACAGCATAGTTAAATGTTGCTTGTTCTTGCATCTTATATATAAAGAATCAAACATCATGTATTATTTAGAGTTTGGATTTCTTTACTCAACACTATATTTCTGAGCTTTATTCATATTGTGGGTAGAGATAGATTGTTCATTCTCATTTTTGTCCTCAATATCTGTACTTTCTTATTTAAGCACCCAATCAACTCTATCAGGTAGGTACCAGTGGTATTCTTACTTTGCACGATAGGAGCCAGAAGCCAGAGAAGGTATAGAACTTGGAGATGTTCACATAGTTAGGATTGGCAGAGCTGGATTTTGAACTCGGGAAATATTGCTCCAGAATCCACATTCTTAATGATCACATTCAATCTATTTAGCAATAACAATGAAAAGTTTCCTAATTGAATTTTATGCTTAAGTCCATTATTATTGCCAATTATATGTGCCAATATAAGGTTGTTTTTGTTGCCATATGGCATATTATTTATTATTATTATATATTCTTACTAATTTTACTTATATGTAGCCCATGACTAATACTTTTATAGTCCGTGTTAAAAAAGGCATCCTCTCTGTACTTGTAACTATGGAAAATAATTGCTGGAATGAGTTTTAACTTATCTGTTAATAGTTTGAAATACTGTAATCTTAGACACAAGTTGAGAATAGTTAACTATGCACATATCCTTGAACATTTTGCTGAAGATAGTTTCAATGTCTTCCTTTTGAGACAAGGGTGAAAAAAAAAGAAAGGAATCTAGGTTGAGAAAATGAAGTAAAAAGGTACAATTAAATAAAATTATAGGTAGGACTTCATGTAATCATCTCACTGAAAATTATAGGTTCCTCCAACTTGCGTAAAGAGATGTTTTACTAGAAATGTTTCTCCAACTTCTCTTTGGTAGGGTATTAACAGTTATACAGTGGCAATGTGTTCCAGGATTGAAGTAATTATGGTGTAAATTTAAGCTAAAAATACGTAATCACCTCAGGTATTTGGTAAGTGAGACAAAAGAAACATGTACAATTTAAAGACTTCAACCTCTTTTTCACTTGGTGGCCTGGCTTTAGAATTTGAAACTCAGTATTTTGTTTTTCCAGGTTAGTGTGATGGATTGGTATCATTCTTTCCGGAGCCTGGTGATTCTGTCCCAGTGAGCATCACGGCACTTCTATGCATTTCAAACTGAAATATTTTAAACTACTGAAATTATGAAACAACTAGGCAACTGACAGTAGGAAACTAGTTTTTAAAAGTTTTCTGGAAAAGTCATGACTTTGACAAAATAATCTGTATATCTCGTCTGAGTTGATGGAAGGTCAGAATAACATATATCAGTCTCCCCTTTCTATAGTATAGTATTTGTATCATGACTATTATATTTATTTTTCCCTCTCCTAACTAACAACCCATCCATCTAGCCTACTGCCCCCGTATTGCAGCCAATTACTTATGTCATGTTTCAGTGAGAATACAGATGCTACCAGGAAATAGCTCTTTCCACTTCCCCTGGTCAGATCAAAATATGTCTGTATGTCCTACCTTTGCATTTGTCTTCTCTTTTCATCCTGATATCTTCTTTTACAGAGGCAAGTCCCTCCCTGAAAGAACAACTCCCTTGCCTCTGGCTTTTTTTTTTAAGGACTCTGCTCATTTGAACTGTTACCATTTTCCTGTACCACCAGCCTCTCCTTTCTTTTCTATTGGGTCTTTCATATCACAAACAACCTTGTCCCTAACCTTTCCAAATGTCTCTTGATCTTCACTTATTCCTTCAGGTACTGTACCATTGCTTGGCTATACTCAGAGTCACTATTCTAAAATGAATGATCAAATCATCCAATCTCCATTTATCCATGGGACAGGCTACACGAGCATGTCCTGGAACTCCGGGGTGGAGAGTGAAGCCAGACCACATTGCAGCCTGGTTCTGAGAACTAGAAAAATCATCAGGGACCAGGGTTTCTTTCTGTCCATATCTTGTTTTGTGTAGTCTTTTATGTCTGTTTCTTTCTTTACAGATGTTTAAATTTTTCTTCTATCAAACAGCAATGAAGTACAGAGGACATTTCTGGAAGTATTTTTGCCTGTTAAAATGGGTAAAACTCTTGGCCTGGCCTTTTTTAAGAAAACTATGTTGTGGATGAACAATATACCTCAAAGGTTCTAGGATAAGATGTGTTTCCTTTGAATGTGTCTCTAGGCAGAGACTGGCCAGATGGGGGCCCAGGTTTTATTACAGTTATTTATGTCTTCAAAAGACTAGCTTTTACTTTCCATTTTCCAGAGCTCTCTTTTCACAGATTTTCATATAGAATATGATTAAGCAAGAGCCCTAAAGGTTCAGTGGGAAATACACAATATATTTTATCAAAATGGGATGTAAAATATACTATTCAGTTACAAAGATTTTTAACAGCAAGATGATATATTAGGTGGAAGCATTCCACAAAGACAGCCTGATCATCTTGCATTTAATGCCTTGCCTCCAAATTGACTTTTCTTATTGTTGATAAACATCCTTTAATAGATCCTTTAGTTATGTTAAATACATAGACTTCACATCTGGAAAATATGTGACTTCAAATACTTGCTTTGCCACTTAATAGCTATATTATTTGGGGGAAACGACATTACCCATTTATGACTCAATTTATTTCTCAATAAAAGGGACCTATATGGGAATGGAATACATCGAGAAGAACGACTGCTGATAACTATTAATCTCATTTGTCGTTGTATATCTTAAAATACTATTATGCCCTCACTATTAAATCATAGCTTGTCTTCATATAAACTTCTAGGTTAATAGATTATTTCCCTCAGGATTTTGAAGAATCCCCTCAATATTAGATGCTTTTCCAGCATCTTTGTTGCTAACAAAAAGTCTGCCAATAGTCAGATAACAGGGAATAAGTCTTTTTTCTCTGGTGGACTTTATGATTTTTGTTCTCTTTTTTTTTTTTCTTTTGAAGTTAATGTTTTAAAACTTTTTTATTAATTTATAATCATTTTACAATGTTGTGTCAAATTCCAGTGTAGAGCACAATTTTTCAGTTATACATGAACATACATATATTCATGGTCACTTTTTTTCTCTGTAAGCTACCATAAGATCTTGTATATATTTCCCTGTGCTATACAGTATAATCTTGTTTATCTATTCTACAATTTTGAAATCCTAGTCTATCTCTTTTTGTTCTCTTTTTTTAAAAATACGTACATTGCATTATTTAATATGATGGTAAGGGTAACTATATATGTGTGTGTATGTGTGTACGTGTGTGTGTGTGTGTGTGTGTGTGTGTGTATTTGTCCTTTCTTCTTACGGTAAGAATACTTAACTTGAGATCTACCCTCTTAACAAATTTTTTAAGTTTTAAGTGCAAAACACTGTGTTGGTAACTACAGGCATTTATAGCAGATCTCTAGAACTTGTCCAATTTTGCATAAGTGAAACTTTAAACCTGTTGAACAACTCTCAGCTCCCCCTCTTCCCAGCCCCTGGCAACCAACGTTTGACTCTACTTTTTTAACGTTTTTATATTCCTCATATAAGTGAGATCATGCACTGTCTGCCCTTCTGTGACTTGGTTATTTCACTCAGCATAATGTTCTTCAGGTTCACTCATGTCAGAAATGGTAGGGTTTCCTTCTTTTACAAGGCTTAATGGTAATATTCCATTATATGTATATAGCTCATTTTCTTTATCCATTCAAATGTCAGTGGAAATTTGGGTTATTGTCTTATCTCAGCTATTGTGAATAATGCTGCGGTGGAAGATGGGAGACTAGCTATTTCTCCAAGATTCCCTAATTTAAATTCTTTTGGAAATATATCCAGAAGTGAAATTGCTGAATCATATGGTGCTATTGTTAATTTTTTTTTGATGCACTCCCATCTTATGTTTTCTGTAGGCTTTAATAAAGGATCTTCATTCTGCCTTGCATGGTATTTAATTAAGCTGTTACAGAAAGCACAATTATTTGTGTTTCCTTCCATGCCTAAAGCCCTAATATCTGACAAAGGATTTGCTAAGTGTCACTTACAAAAAGATGAATATGATTATCTAAAACCTTGAGAAATTTAGCATTTTATGAGGAAGGTAAACACTTGTGTGATTACTATACTTACATACTTGGTAGATTATATAACAGAGGCCTGGGTGCTATGCAACAGAAAAATAGACAAAAATGTGAAGGAAATAGTGGAAAATTTTGCCCATCACAGTTGAAGAAGATCTCACATGCAGAATTTTAAGTTTTATTGTATCTTCTCTATCAAGTACTCCTCCTTTTAATATTCAGGATGATGACATGGAAAGGACACTTAAAACATGTTTGCTGCCTACTGAAATGTGATGGTTGTCTCCAGAAAAAGCACATGTGTGATTGTGAGCTGATCTAAATTCTCTTGTCTTGGAACAACTCTTTTTCACTTGAGAAAACAACTGATAAACAAACTATGGTTATTCAGACCTGAGTCCCTGGCAGACGTTTTCTCATAAACGTGTAACATAAGACTGTTACTTCAAGGAAAATATCTGATGGTACTTGAGGCCAATGATAAAACTTAAACTTTTAAGGGGAATTAGAATTTTTTAAATGCATATTTATCAGTATCAGTTCCAGAAAGTTTAAGGACTTTTTCTGATGAGATTACCAGCGATGTTGACAAGTACAATTTTTGATATTGCATAAGGAAATGTGTTAACATTTTGATGATCAGTGTAACTGAAGGAATGGGTAATTTCTAAATGGCCACTGCATGGTGCTAGCAAAATCTGGCAATGGGAAAATATCTATTCAAGGTACAAAAACACAAACCGTAACACACTACTTTAAAGCCGCTAGTAGATAATGAAGCAGAGTGCGAAAAATTAATTGATATGATTTCAAGTTTTATATTGCAACTAGTCATTGTGAATTTTGGTAACAAAAGGAACATCCATAATTATATGACTATTCACATTTTTTTCTTGCCAAATAGATATGTATGTATTTCTTCATTTACTCTAACCAAAGCCACGTAGGTTGCCAGGCTTTAAAGAGATTTGCAAAAATGCAAAAAATATTATTCTTCCCACTATATTCTTTGTTTTCGAATATATAGATTTGTTATTTTTGTTAATGTGTAATAGGATTATTACTGGTATTTTTAAATGGAATTAATAAAATACTTGTATTCTCAGCTTTAATACTTAATTAAGCAAATATTGGTACATATATCATCAAGAGATCTTTGTGGTCCTCAATAATTTTCCAAATTATTGTATAAGATCCCGGATTCCAAAAAAGTAAGAATCTGTTGAGTTCCGTAACATTACATACAAGGTTTGGTTGGCGAGACTGCTACTTCCTCTGTTCCTATTAACCACATGAACTCACTGAAACTGGACACCATCAATTACATTCAGAATAATTCTTAGGAACTAATACAATCTAAGATTATAACTACTTATTTTTGTTGCCTTATAGATAGTCATAGTTTAAATTTAATTACTAATATTCTGCTAAATCTTGTATTCTGGATAGTGTCAAAGTCTGTGGTTCTGTCCAAGATATAACAAATGCAAAGATTCAAGGACCAGCTTTATTGACTTCTGGTTGACTTAAAATTGTTGATGTGATATTATATGTAAGCAAGACGAGTGGTTTGTCTAATTCAGTAAGCCTACATGCACGATTGTTAGTTTAGGATAATTTTTCAACATATGTTCAAAACTTCACAAAGGTTTGTTTACAGCCCAGCAAAGCTTAGGTAGGAGTATATGGAAATGCAGAAAAGAAAGCAAAGTCTGTTAGGCATGAAAAATATTATGTTTCCCGCTCACTCTCCTTTCAGATTCACACAAAGGAGTGACAATTTATAAAATATGAGCAATGAATCATGTTGGACATTACATGAGTAAATTCAGAAGCAAACAAAAATTATGAAAGAATAAATATATAAATTGATCAATTGGTTCAGCATAAAAAGCACATAAATTATTAGAGGCTGGTATAGCAATATGCAAAATAATTCTTTCAATCCAAAACTATTTTGGTCAGTGAAATGAAGAAATAAATCATTCCATATTAAAGAATATACAATAATTTTCTTCTGTTCTCAAGGAAAAACAGCAAAAATATATATCACAAGCATGACAATAAAGTTTCCCTAGAAAGGGATCATTTTTCAGTGACTAAAACTGTAATTGATTTCAAAAAATCCACAAGGAACCCTGAGAGTAAAAATGTAGGAGACAATCGTGATGGATGGTTATAGGTGTGCCTCCCATTAGATCTGTATTTGAAATAACCTAGATAAAGGTGGACATTTTTCTCCCTAATATTATTTAGTTTTATATTTTCATTTTACCTCTTGCTTGTACAGCTTATAACAATTTGTGGGTTTGAGAGGAAGCTTTGTAACCAAGTTTCAATGTGAAAAGATTATACATTTTCTATTTTTAGCATGTTAAAAGTAACAGCATGTCACCTAGCATGCGAGGAAAAAGGCAGCAGTGAGTTGGATGGGTAATGGCTGTGTCAATGCCCTCTAGCTAAAAGACCACCAGGAACACACCTGTAATTGAACAAGTTGGTTTATTACAACTTCAACAAGGGAAAACTCACACCACGGGCAACTGTAGGGCGTCTTAGTGAAAAGGTATTAGGAGGATTTGGGCTTGAGTTAGATGATCACTGAGAAGGTTTAAGGAAGTAGGGTTTTGCTATGAATTGGATGTTGTCATAAGGTGAGGGTACTGCTATGACTGGGTCTCTTAATAAACGTTATCTGGAAGAAAGGAAGACTAGACTGAGACTTACATATAACTGATAAAAACAAAATCTAGTACAAGGAGATGATTGGTCATATTTTTTGTTTGAACAACATCCACGTTTTGTTTGTGTGTAGACATGATTATGGAGGGGTCACTTTTTCCCCTTGATAGATCATGGTCACAGAGGGTCTTTGTCTGATAGTGATATTTTATGAAATTGTTTTTTTAAGAGAAGAATATTGATACCTGACAATGGATCCCAAACCAACTTGCAGCAAGACCAACACTTGGCTGATATCTGTATCTATCTTTCTACCTACCTATGCAACTCTTTTGGATAACCATAGGTATGGATAGCCATGCGTCATTTTCCACCTTAATTCATATAAAACTTCCACCTTAATTCAAATAAAAAGTCAATTCCACCCTAATTCAAGTTTTAAAAAAAGTTTCTTTTTTATTTCTATGACATTAGAAATTCTTAACTTATAATTTTTGTCTTTATCTTCTTCATACAGAGCTAGATTTTCAGAAAACATGGGTTTGGAATAATGAAGATTGCTCAGTGAAGACTATTTTTCAAATTTCCATTAAACATTAAGGTAATGAATGATCAGGATATAAGGTTAGTAGGTTAAAAATTTCACAGAGATTTGACCAACGCGTTCTTAATACATTCTTGGCTGACATATGGTTAACATTGAGCAGAAGTTTTACGTAGACAATGATTCTAAGAAAACTCTGCTAGGTTATCATAGGTGATAGAAACTGTGGCTAGAGCTGAGAATTCAAAGGAAGAAGCAGAAGTTATAAGGGGCCACTGAAGTTGACCATTCCCTAGCCTATCTTTCCTACTGATACTCCTCATTGCACCTGCCATGACTATATGCTCTGTGAGGGAAAGACTCATGATTTAAAAGGAAGGCCTGTATCCCTACATAACCATCATCTCTGTAGTTGGAAACTTCTGGAAAAGAGTCTATCATGAGAAGGAATATTGATTTCTCTGCTTTCTGGAAAATAGTCTATTATTCACCCTCTCTACTCCCATCCTTCATTCAAGGGACAAAATAGAACAATGCTAACTTTCTCTTGTTTAAGTAGCTAGGACTTTAGAGCATTAAGCTTTCTAATTTTGTTATAAATGTAACACATTTGTGCATTTTGTCCTTTCATTATTGGCACCAAGGACTTTTAATCACTCTTTATTAATAAACAACAAAGTATATGCATTGGTTCATTCAGTGAATATTTGTTGAGTGTCTCTAGGTCTTTCCTAAGCAATGAGGATAAAGGAGTGGCTTCATAGAGAAGATCTTTTTCCTAAGGAGTCTTTATCAACTTTAAAATGGAGTTATTTCTTTTTGATAGAAGAGAACAGTGAATTCAACTTTCAGAACATTTATATTTCTAAAAGATACATTTAAGCAAAATTGTACATGAAGTTAGGTTCCCCTTTAGACTAACATAGAGTGAATGCATTCCTCAGAACTCAGCAAGGGTGACTGGGTATAAGAAAGGATAAACAAAAAATTCAATTAGAAATTAATAAGGTCTATATTTTGTTAGTCTTTTTAACTCAGCTCTGGTATTATAGTTAGAATTATTATAAAACTTGTTACCTTCAAACTAGAACTGAGGTCCCAATTTGAGATTTGCTGGGTATAATCAGAACATTCCAATGAAGGAAATTCAGTATTCAAGTTTGCATTCTTTTGAGAAGACTTGCTGATTTGGAGCATTTTGAAAACAGTCACACTGTGAAAGTTATAATCAAGAAGGATAATATAACACAACCACACAAAATCGATGAGATGCAGCAAAAGCAATCCTATGAGGGAGGTTTCTAGTGATACAGGCTTTCTTCAAAAAACAGTAAAAATCTCAAATAAACAGCCTAAAACTTACCACCTAAAATAATTAGAAAAAGGAAAAAAACAAAACCTAAAGTCAGCAGAAGGAAGAAATATAATAAATAACAGGCAGGAAATAGATAAAATAGAGATTAAAAAATAGAAAAAAATCTATCAAACCAAGAGCTTTTTTTTTTTTTTTTTTTGGAAAAGAGTAAACAAACTCAAAAAACCATGACCAGGCTCATCAAGAAGAAAAGAGGGAGGACCCAAATAAACAAAGTAAGACATGAAAGAGGGGAAATTACAACCAAAACCACAGAAATACAAACATACACACACACACACAGAAGAATAGTATGAATAACTAACTACATGACAACAAATTGGACAGCCTAAAAGGAATGGACAAATTTCTAGAAGCATACAGTCCACCAAAACTGAATCAAGAAGAAATGGATAATTTGAACAGACTTCTTACTAGAAATGAAATTGAATTTATAATTAAAACAAATGAACAAACAAAAACCACCTGCAAACAAAAGTCCAGGACTGGATGGCTTCGCTCAGGAATTCTACCACATATACAAAGAAAAATTTATACTGATACTTCTCAAACTCTTCCAAAAGACTGAAAAGGATGAAACACTCCCAAACTCATCCTGTGAAGCCACCATCACCCTGCTACCAAAAACAGACAAAGACACTACCAAAAAAGAAAATTACAGACCAATAACTTTGATGAATATAGATGCAAAAATTCTCAACAAAATATTAGCAAATGGAATCCAACAACACATAAAAAAGATCATACAATAAGATTAAGTCAGATCATCCCAGGGTCACGAGGTTCAACAGAAGCAAATCAATCAATGTGACACATCATCAACAAAAGAAAAATCAAAAACCACGTAATTATCTCACTAGACTCAGGGAAAGCATTTGATAAAATTCAGCATCCATTCATGATAAAAACTCTTACCAAGCGGGTATAGAAGGAACATATCTCAAATTAATAAAAGCTATTTGTGACAAACCCACAGCCAACATAATACTCAATGGTGAAAAGTTGAGAGCCTTCCAGCTAAAATCTGGAACAAGACAAGGATGCCCAGTCTCACCACTTCAATTCAACATAGCATTGGAAGTCCTAGCCACAGAAATCAGACAGGAAAAAGAAATAAAAGGGATCCAGATTAAAAAAGAAGAGGTAAAATTGTCATTATATGCAGATGACATGATACTATATATTGAAAACCCTAAAGACTCTGCACAAAAACTACTAGAGCTGATAAACAAATTCAGCAAGGTAGCAGAATATAAGATTAACATACAGAAATCTGTTGCATTTCTCTACTCTAACAAGAAAATATAAGAAAATGAAAGTTAAAAAAAATCTCTTTTAAAATTGCATAAAAAATAAAATACTTAAGAATAAACTTGACCAAGGAGGTGAAAGACATATGATGAGAACTATAAAACATTGATAAAGGAAATTAAAAATGACTTACAGAAATGGAAAGATATCATATTCTCTTGGATTGGAAGAGTTAATATTGTTGAAATGGCCATACTACCCAAAGCAATTTACAGATTTAATGTGATCCCTATCAAATTACTTAGGACATTTTTCATAAAAGTAGAACAAATGATTTTAAAATTTGTATGGAATCACAAAAGTCTCAAAATTGCCAAAGCAATACTGAAGAAAAAGAATGAAGCTGGAGGCATAACCCTTTCAGACTTCAGTAATCAAAGCAGCATGGTATTGGCACAAAAACAGACATACGGATCAATGGAGCAGAACAGAGAGCCCAGAAATAAACCCACTCACCTACAGTCAATTGACCTTCGACAAAGGAGGCGAGAATATACAATGGGAAAAGACAGCATCTTTAGCAAGTGGTGTTGAGAAAGCTGAACAGCTGCATGTAAACAGATGCAGTTAGAACACTTTCTTATACCATACACAGAAGTAAACTTAAAATGGCTTAAAGACTTAAACATAAGACAGGACACCATGGATCTCCTGGAAGACGACACAGGCAAAACATTCTCTGACATAAATCTTAGCAATGTTTTCCTAGGTTGGTCTACCCAGTCAATAGAAATAAAAGCAAAAATAAATAAATGGGACTTAATTAGACTTATAAGCTTTTTCATAGCAAAGGAAATCATAAATAAAATGAAAAGACAATCTACAGAATGGGATAAAAATATATGCAAATGATGTGGCTGACAAGGGCTTAACTTCTACAATATATAAACAGCTCATACAAGTCAATAACAAAAAACAAGCAAGCCAATCCAAAAGTGGGCAGAAGACCTAAACAGTCATTTTTTCAATGAAGACATACAGATGGCCTATAGGCACATGAAAAGATGCTCAATATCACTTCTTATCAGAGAAATGCAAATCAAAACTACAATGAGGTATCACCTCACATCAGTCAGAGTGGCCATTATTAAAAAGTCCACAAACAAAAAGTGCTGGAAAGGGTGTGGAGAAAAGGGACCCTCATACACTGTTGTTGGGAATGTAATTTGGTGCAGCTGGTATGGAAAAAAGTATGGAGATTCCTTAAAAAACTAAAATACAGTTACCAAATGATCCAGCAATTCCATTCCTGGGCATATATCAGAAGAAAACTGTAATTAAAAAAGATACATGTACCCCAATGTTCATAGCAGCATTATTTACAATAGTAAAGATATGGAAGCAAACTAAATATCCATTGACAGATAACTGGATAATGAAGTTTAAGTATATATATTCAATGGAATGCTACTCAGCCATAAAAAAGAATGAGGTAATGTCATTTGCAGCAACATGGATGGACCTGGAGATTGTCATTCTAAGTGAAGTAAGTCAGACAGAGAAGGAAAAATACCACATGATATCACTTATATGTGGAATCTAAAAAATGACACAAATGAACTTATTTTCAAAACAGAAACAGACACACAGATGTAGAAAACTTATGGTTACCATAGGGGAGATGATGAGGGGGGATAAATTAGGTGTTTGAGATTAGTGGATACAACCTACTATATATATAATAGATAAGCAACAAGGTCCTACTGTACAGCACAGGGAACTATATTCAATATCTTGTAATAAACTATAATGAAAAAGAATATGAAAAAGAATATATATATATATATATATATATATATTCAGTTATATATATATAACTGAATCCCTATTCTGTACACCAGAAACTAGCACAACTTTGTAAATCAATTATACTTGAATTAAAAAAAAAGATACATAATCTAAAGTCAAGGATAATCATCCTTTACTACAGAAATGTCAAACACGAGCTGAGTGATTTTAATGCTAACTTTTCTTCCTTGGCATTTAACCTTGAACAAACACTCTACATATGTTTAAAAGTTGTCTGAGTAACTGAGATACTGGCAGTGAGAAGTAAAGTCTGTACTCTTGTATTTTCCAGCAGGGCTGCCTGCTCAGACGTTTCCTCTCAGGGTGTGGACTATAATGGAATCTCTGGATATTTTAATAAGTTGGAAGAGAAAAATGCAAAGCCTCTGAAAAAAATAAATAAATAAAAGAGAGAGAGAGAGAGAGAAATGCTGATTGACTTTCGAGGCAAAATTAATACCATTAGGGTCAACAGATAACACATGCCTTATAAATGTCACTTTAAGAGCTGTCTAGCCATGAAAGCAACATTTTAAGGATGTTATGAATATACATATTTTTCAGTTACATCTATTTTATCCTTAAAAATTCACACTTCATTATTTGTAATAATACTGAAATCAGCACAGTAATCTCTATTCTGCTGCACTAATCAGTATTTGTGGAAATGGAATGTAACAATTAGCCAATAAGCAAGTGGAATTTGACATAAGTCACTCATTATCATCTCCGGATATAAGTTTCTCAACTGTGACTAACATTTCTCTGGCATTAGTTTTTCTTTTTGGTTTCAGGGCTCATATATTGCTATCTTTGGGGCACAGTATAAAGTTCATTTTTCTATTCAACTTTTGGCTACATTGTATTTTTTTCCAAAATTGTTAAACAGATCAATACTTCCTTGGATGTAAGGTATTGATTTTCTGGTTCCCCTCCTGTCAGTGGCCTATATTTCAGATGGCTGGTGTCTTTTCCCATTAGAAAACTGCCACACATTTATCAGTCGAGACAAAACAAGCAAATACATGCAGAAATATTAAAGACAATAGCTTCCTTTCGCTTCAGAAGAAGCATTATTTTCCCATTACTCCCTGATGGGTTCTTTTCTAGGCATATTTACTTCCATTTCTAGTATTGATTACAGCCTTTGAGAGCTGCTTACCCACATGCCCGTGTGATCAGCTGCATTGGCTCTCACATTCCTAGTTCTCTGTGAGCGTCTATGAGAGTAACTGTTGTCTAGGACTTTCTCTGATGGGTGCTGATGACAACTGTGAAGTATGTGCCAAAGACATCAAAGTGCAAATGATTTTGGCCCCCTCACCTCTGCCCAATATTTTACTTGCACATTTTCTATACTACCTAGTTCTCTGTCTCACCTAATGTAGTTAGTTTTATATTTTTCTGCCTCTCCCAATTAAATTGCAAACCTAGACTCAGGGGTCAAGTGTTGTTAATTTTTGTATCACCTAAGTTGTCTAGACAGTGATTGGCATTTGGGCATTTGTCTGCAAAAGTTGAATGGATACATTGATGTTGTTCTTCTATAAAATAAGGTTTGTTTCTATGTAATGAGGTTTTTTAAAGCAAAGACGTAGTGTCCTGTCATGTGCTATCTGTCTCCCCTTAGCATCCTATGTACTATGGTCAATAAGTAATATATAATGACCCAAACTGGAAAATTTTACTGTCATCTGGCCTTCTAAATGAGCAGTCACTAAGCCTGCTTTTGAGAAGTAAGCTCTTTCCTTCAAAATATGTTTTCCTTGTCTGCCATGAATCGTGAGCTTGAAATGGAAGGCTCATGAGATCCTGAGACTGTCCTTAAAATACAAAACTGCAAATAACAGAAGCCCCTTAAGTCTGTAATCAGCTCATATCATTTATTGGAGCTCTCATATAATGGGACTAAATTTGGCATTGTCTTTACATCCTGTTTGTCCAGTTTTGTCAAGAGAGGGCAGGAGGGGATCAAAAACTTGTATTTCATTATGTCAAGATAGCTTTGAGGCAAAAGAGTGATATGGGATATACGTGAGAGTCTTGAAAAGGGCTAAATGAGCTTAACCATTAGCAGCAGGACTAATCAATACCAAATTTAGAGGAAAGTTCCCAGAAGTTAGCTCAGGACTTTACCCTGGCATGTGGTTTTCTTCAGGAACTAAGCTGCATTCTCACAGCTGCTGGTAGTCTTGTCTACCGACTGCTCACAGCTCAGTTCTTCTCCAAGAACTACCCTTAGCTGGAGAAGGCTGCTTTGCCCAAGTTATGCTTACTTCCTGGGGGAAGTCTGTACCCAATGACTTGACATAGAGGTAAAAAGTCATAGCGGCTTTGCCTCAATTGAAACAAGGCAGTTAGAAAGCAGAAAATGATGATGATCTGGCTCAGGTCTCGTTGATAAGAGTGGCAGAACTCCAGAGTTGGCTGAATCTTCAATATTTGCAGATCTGGTATGCCAGAGGCAGGACCCTGATTGTGAAGGAGTGAGACCCTTATACTTGGAACATCTGGATTGATGCCCTCAAAGCCTTGAGTTCCTGGATTCTCCTGAACCTTTTAATTCTGCAGAAATATCCCACTCTTCCCTATGAGAGGTTTGCATTCTTCCCTATCTTCAAGACACTGCAGAGGCTTCTGCCTTGCAAGACCACGTATAGCTCCATCAAGATTTAATTCCACCTTCCTTCCTGACCCAACTGGGAAAGAGCTGGGCCTACAAAGAGCAGGAAGGGACTATATGCCAAGTTGTTGCAAGGTCTAAACAACATGCTCCAGCAGGAGCAGGGAGAATGGATTTGGGCTCAGATAGTCAAAGGGTTGGATCAAGAGGGGTGGATTATAAAGTTGGTTAAGGAGCAGTTGCCAACTAGGATTAAAAATCTTGGTAATAGGAAATGCTGGACTGTCTGATAGAAATGGAGATGACAGGATCTTGAAATATCAGAGGCCACATCACAGTGCTTATTCAGCAGTTTTAAGGAGGACACAATAGTCAGAATGAATAGCTAGATGAGAATGGCATCTGGGGGTGCTTGACGTGAAAGAGCTCTGGATATGCTTAGTAGAACACACCAGCCTCGGGAATGAAAGTATAAGAGCAAATAACAAAGACATTGTTCAATCTATAACCCGAAGAAGTGAAGGCTAGGTGATCAGGAGGCAGAGGGCAGGAACCTCAATGAAAAGTCATGATCCCTTGCATAATTTCTGGATCTAAGATAGTTCTCAGACACTGAATTTATTAGACTGAAAGAAAATCTGGGGTCCGAATGAGGGTAAAGTAGTAATAATTCCCCAGTCCTTCCCCAAAGTGACCTACAGACTTTCGCTCATACAACTGTCTACTAGGGAAAGGGAGAGTACCTGGATATTTTGAGAAGTATTAGGCAAAGTTCCATCTTGAAACTGTTATTTGGGAACCCTGAGATTCATCATGGATTCCCTTTTAGGGAGCGAGCATAGTGAAGCTAATAAATAGAACCCTCATCTAGTTCTGTTTCATAGAGGATCTGCAGACTTACCCAGTGATCATTTCCCCTTTCCTGTACGTCCAAATGGAATGAAAAATCA
The DNA here is from genome assembly GCF_009834535.1 of Camelus ferus. NCBI lineage: Eukaryota > Metazoa > Chordata > Mammalia > Artiodactyla > Camelidae > Camelus > Camelus ferus. The sequence goes on along the minus strand of NC_045698.1, from coordinate 9,417,525 downwards.
CTGGGCCTCTTGATAAGAACTATCAAATTAGAAACTATCAGGAGAGCCTCTGAAACTGCCAGCCTCTTGACTAAGTTAATAAAACACAAGTGGTTGCATTCTTGGGGAAATATCAGAGAGTATGGTCATGCTTAAAGACATAAAAGCTGCAGAGATGATGGCTGCCATCATATCTCCATTAAATTTACTGATTTGGCACTAAAAAGCCAGATGGATCCCGGAGGAAGACATTGTACCAATGTAATTCACCCAAGTCATAGTGCAAACAGTGGCAAATACGGTAATATTATACAGCATAGTAATAGAGCTCCAGACACCTGCTATGCAGCCATGGGTAGTGTGGATGCTTACTTTTCATCCCTCCAAGGAGAGTCAGAAGCAGCTCATCTTCGCATGGGGTTGGTGAGAGTTTACATTTATGGTGTTACCCCAGGCTGTGGTACTGGCTCACCCTCTGCCTTAATGTAGTCTGGAGTGATTAAGACTATTCTGCCCACTGTCACATGAAGCCACTATGTTGATGGCATCATATTAGTTGGGATAGATGAACAAGAAGTTGCAAGCCTGTTGGAGCCCTTGGTAAGACACAAGTACAGCACAGGGTAGGGGATAAACCAAGAATGCCTTTGCTTCAACAGATCAGACGGCTGCTAACCAGAGCCTTGGGGATGGGGCCCCCACCTGGCAGAGCCCTGTGGGTGGGATATCCTCTCCTTCTCCTCCTCACCCCCCAGAGCCTTGAAGGCCAGACCACCATGCCAGTGGGTTTTGAAGGCAGGACTGCCACCTCAATTGGTGCAGAAGGTGGGAAACTGAGCCAAAGAGGCTTGGATGAGCCTTGATCTTTAATGGATTTCACCTTGCTAGGTTTTGGACTTGCTTGGATCTGTCACCCCTTCCTTTTTCCCTATTTCTCCATTTTGGAATGGAGAAGTCTATCCTATACCTGTCCCGCCATTCTATTTTGGGAGCACATAATTCGTTTGTTTTCACAGGTTCACAGTTTGGGAGGAACTGCCTAGGGATGAAGTGTACTTTGAGTCTCACCTGTACCTGATTTAGATGAAATTTAGATGAGACTTTGAACTTTAGACTTTAGAGTTGATGCTGGAATGCGTTAAGATTTTTGGGGAGGTTGGGATGGAAAGAATGCCTTTTGCATGTGAGAAGGACATGAATTTGAGGGGACCTGGAGTAGAATGCTCTGAATGTTTGTGGGACCCCAAAATTCATGTTCAAGCCCTAACTGCCAGTGTGACTGTATCTGGAGATAGGGTCTTTATGGAAGTCAATACATTAGTAAAGTTGTTAAATGTGGGCTCTAAACTGATGGGATTAGCATCTTTCTAAGAAGAGACATCAGAGAGCTCACTCTCTTTGCCAAATGAGGACACAGCAAGAAGGCAGCCACCTGAAAACCAGGAAAAGAACTCTCACCAAAGACCTAACTACATGGAAGCTTGATTTTGGATTGTCCAGCCTCCGGAACTGTGAGAAGATGATTTCTGCTGTTTGAGCTATGCGGTGTATATAGTATGTTGTATTGGCAGTGCATCAGACTAATGTGTACCCCAAGGACTATTATCCCAATGGCACACCTGGGAATTTGTGCTTCTTGTTCACAAAACTCTCAACCTCTGAAGATCTGGTTCTAAGAGGGGGAATGTTTCCACCTATGGTTGCAAAGGCAGTCCTTCTAAACTTAAATCTATGGCTACCACTTGGTTACTTTTGACCCCCTTGTCCCAGGAGATGAGCAGACAAGGCAAGGAGGCCCTTCCTGAGAGAGGCAACTGAGGAGAAGTTTCTATTCTACAATAGGAGCCAGGATGAGTTGGGGTACTGGAGATGAGGGAGCAATGATTCAGCATACCACAGGGACTAGACAGAATCTGAGCATAAGGGAGAGATGAGATCCCAGGGGAAAAGCAGAAACTAAGGGCAATGTGAGGGCTTTTGATTTCAGATCTGAGGTTATATTTTAAACTGCAGAGTATGCAGTTTATGTGTTGGCTAAGAGCTAAAAGCATACATTTTTGCATCTTGGCCAAATTGTTTAATATCTCTCAGTCTTATCTTAGAAATCGATAAGATTGACACAACATTGTAAAATGATTATAACTCAATAAAAAATGTTAAAAAAAAAAAAGAAATTGATAAGAAAACTTACCATGTAGTGTTTTGGGAAAGATTAAATGAGATAAGTCTTGTAAAATGATTAGGAATATGCTTTGCATCTATGGTATGTTCAATGGCTATTAACATGAGCAGTAACATTAATTAAGCATGAGTGGTAAGGTTAATTTTTTTGCTAAGTCTCAGAGTATTGGGCTAAAGGTGATTTGATCATTTTCATCTAAAGTAATCTTGGCTTCTGAGTTGGCAAGAAAGAATTGGCAGTGAACCACATGGAATCAGTGACTAGAAGAGAAAAGATACAGAGGCAAGGAATGTATGATGCTGATAAGATTCCCAAAGTATTTTGATCCTTTCTTATAGAAGTTAACCATTTCTATCTTATAGTATAGGTATATTTTATTCATTATTTAACTTTGTATTGTGTGTATTCTTTTCTCTTAAAGGCAAGTACTATGCCTTAATCTTTATTTTCCATGCATACCATGTCCAGTGTAGATGATTATGAAACAGTAAATGAAGTTAATATTGTTATTATGTCTCCATTGCTCTCAGGCAGTTCTCTGCTTGAAAATCATCAGAGACGTCTTTCGCATAGTTTGAGTTTTGGGTTCCTTAGCCTGGTAATCAATGCCATCTATAATCTGGTTCTAATCTGAATTTCCAGATTTATTCCCTACTCACACTTCATGCAATACTAACTCAGCCAAACTAAACTATCTGGTGTTCTATGCACATATTTGCTATGATTTCTTTTGAATCCTCATTTTAACATATCTCTTGGTTTCCCTCCTCATACATGGTATTCAGCCAGCTCTTCCAACTCCCTTTCTGTCAGCCACCCATGTAATTATTCTACTGCATGAAAATGAGTCTGGGTGCTCCGATGGGTTGGCTCTCAGGAGGTTAGAAATTGGCTTATGGCCGGAAAAAGACAAATACCATATGATATCACTCATATGTGTAGTCAAAAAAAAAAAAAAAAGGACATAAATGAATTTATTTACAAAACAGAAATGGACTCACAGACAGAAAACAAACTCATGTTTCCAAGGGGAAAGAGGGTGGGAAGGAATAAATTAGGAGTTCGAGATTTGCAGATATTAACCACTATATATAAAATAGATAAACAAGTTAATACTGTATAGCACAGGGACCTATATTCAATATCTTGTGGTAACCTATAATGAAAAAGAATATGAAAACGAATATATGTATGTGTATGTATGACTGAAACATCATGCTGTATGCCAGAAATTGACACAACACTGTAAACTGACTATACTTCAATAAAAAACCAAAAAGAAAACAAAAAGAAATCCTCATGTCTTTGCTGTGCTTCTAATGATGAGCTCAGGGGCAGGAAGGTAGTTCTGCCATCTTTTTAACAGGAGTTGTCCTGGAAAGACATGAAGATAGATAGCTACATGAACAAAGTATTATGGGCAAAGCTCTGAGAGAATGTTTAAAGCATTTTTAGGCAGCAAAAGTTGCTGTATCACATAAATATAGTTTTATACATGCTCTTTGATTTGAGTCAGGAGACATTCTGCAGCTGTTTAACAGGGGAAAGAAAAGAGCAGAATGAGCTAAGAGTTCAAAAGGCACTTTTTTCCAAACTTTAACAACTGTGATTTAACCTAAAAAAACTATTATACAACTTTATAGATGTCAGCATGAAAAGGGTTATTAAGATGCAATGATAAATGTTTATTGGGTTCTTTGCAATGTGCTATCTTTTCAGTTTCTGTCCCTTGGGTCTGCAGTGATTGCTATCAAGGCCTCGTACCAAGTTTTCTGTATTTACGTATGCCCAGGAAATCTTGTAAATTTTGTTGGGAGTGCTACTTTCATAAACTCAGAACAAAAGAACATAAAATTGTGATACTAAATTTTTAATGAGAGAGAGCCTTCTGTAGATACAAAAAAAGACAGGTGTTCCACGCACATGGATTAGCAAAGCTCATTCAAGCTTAGTTTTGATTTCATGAATATTATCTGGAAAGATCCCAGGAAGGAAAGAAAGAAAGTCTGGTGCTGCATGAGCGTGAAGAGCTAAAAAGTGAATTTGAAAGGAGACTGCACCAATTTAATTTAAACCATCTAGGCGAAAACTAAAGAATGCTATAAATATCTAGATATGTCCTTCACATGTGATAAAATACCTGGGTATTGGGGAATCCTTGGCTAATTGAACATTACAGTTTTCATCAAAGTGACTGGTGTCATGGCAGGCTCACAGACGCTGGGGGAGAGGAGCACTGAAGGACGTCGTCTGGCTCAGCATTCTTGATACACCAATGGATGAGCTAATATGAAGTGCAGCCACAGCCTCCGGCAGAGCTGCAGCAGGGGTCCCAGTCCGCTGACTACCAGTTAAAATACCCTCAATGTCTTCTTAATTCAATCTCTATTACATAGTTTTTATTGAATATTTTAAATTAGTCAAATATTTTTGGTGACATGATAAGTAACAGGAAACCTTGAGGGCTAGCTTATTACTTCCTAGGAGAGGCTCACGGAAACAGGGTAGGAGATGAGCCAACTTCTCAAGGGATTAGGGGTAGAGCCAGAAAATGGGCAAAGCTTGGTCTCTTGGTCTCCTGGTCTCTTGACTCTCCTCCTCTTGGCCTTTGCTGCATCTCTCTCCACAGACTGAATTCTCTGCTCCTTAGAGCCATTGTGCTTGAGAGTAATGCCATCTGTTGCCATGGTAGCATGTGGCCTGCAATCCACTATACCCACAAGCTTTGGTTGCTGCAAGGTACTCTGTTGTCCCAGAACTAATATTTCAGCAAAAATACAGGGGAATCTGACTGGCTAGTTGTGTACCAGGTTTGTCCTATAGGTTCAATCAGTTATGGCAAAAATAGGAGGTACATCACTGCCTAAGGGACCCACCTTTGGTTAGGGAGGAGGGGTTCACAGAAAAAAGGAATGTGGACTAGGAAGACATCCCAGGAATTATCTAATAAAACTCACTTTCTTCATTCAACAAGCGTTTATCTAGGGTCCATGGTATGGTATGGACAACGTGTCAGGTTGTAGAAGTGAAAGAAAGAATCAACAGCCTTGCTTCATCCAGCTCACATGCTAACTTAGAGGGCACTGCGATGGGTGCTGAGGGGGCACATGTATCCATAGGATGCATTCTCCGGTTCCCGGGAGTTTACAGTTTAGCAACTTACATACAAATAAGAACTTGAGTCTAGAAAACTAACAGTTGAAGAGATTAAATATTCTTTATAATTTCCCTTTTATGACATTACTAAATCAAATCTATCAACCTTTTCAAGTACCTACTGAGTAATATTCTAGATGCTTCATGGAATACACAGGAAAAATAACATAGTCCTACTGACAAGGAGATTAAGCACTGCTGGGGAAGTAATTTACACAGAGAACAACTATTGAATTTAAATGTATGTGATTAAGTTTATGCTGGGAGCCGTAAATGAAACTGCCCTGGGGGAAAAGACAGAAATCTCTACAGGTCAGGGTCACCGAAGAAAACTATCACAGGACAAGGGAACCACTGGGGATGTATATTTGGACAGGATTTGAATATGACAATCATTTTACGTTCTATTATCAATTAACAGCTGTAAAGAGTGGGATGAGAAATGGGTGGCAAACACAGCAGACGCAGGATTGCAGGTATCTGTCATATTCTAGTTCAGTAACGATCCATCCCAAAGAGATTTACTGATGGATGCAGGTGGTTTATAGAAGGCAGATGATAGACAGTATTGTCATAGGTCAGTGCTAAGTTTTCACTCATAAAGGAAGAACTAAATATTATTCTTGCCATTGGAATGGTTGAACGTGGTATATGGGCGTTAGGCAGTATTTGGGTGAGACCTTATAAGGCCAGTAGTGTTTGGAGACCTTGGGAGCAAATGAGCTGAGAAATCGAGAGTTCAAATAAAGAAGAAAAATGGGGGCATTAGGAATCCAGAATTCTTATTTACAAACAGCTCATATGTGACAATGCATTGAAAACAAAGTTCATAAGCACTTACTTAGTCCTCATAAAACTTTGTTTAGAAACATGTCAAGTTTTCAATGAAGAAAGTTAAGCATAAATCTCATGAATTTGGAAGCAGGGTTTCTGATAATTAATATGACCATTCAAAACAGAGGTTATGCTTCCACAAGAACAGCCTTCATTTTTTTTTTTTTGCCAGAAACTACCTAAGGAACATGTTTTGTTTTTATTTTTCTTATCTGGTGATTAGAAGAGAAGTGAAAAGTAATTTTAATGTAGGTGTGAGAGGATATTCCACCTGCATTTCACCTTTCCTCCCCTTACCATTCAATATCCACCACTATCTCTAAGTGGTGAATCACATTCTTCTTTGAATTATGTTTTAAATGGTCATTTTGGGGGCATTAATATTACCTCAAGACCAAACTTCAGAACTATTGTCATTGCTCTGCATAATGTTTTAGAACACATGATTTGAATTGAACAATTCTTTTTCAACTATTTTTTCTTTTTCTTTTACCTGGAAATATCACTGGTCTCTTCCCGTAAAAGAATTGTAGAAGAGATTTCTCTGCAGCATCTCTGGTCAGAAAGATCCATAGCATTCCTTATTTTTCTTCTTGTGAGCTAAACTAGTTTCTGGGAAAGACTGTACACATGCCTGTAATATGAGAAAGATATTACTGTTGGACCATAAGCGTCAGAGCCCATGGAACGTGGATCACAGAATTAACTGACAAACGTAGTTAATGTATAGACAAATTGTACAAAAGAATCGTAAGCTCACTGATGTACTTGAAGTCTAGCCTTGAGGTTTGAGGGAGCCTCAGTTTGGTTGGGTTATTGAATGGTTTCGGCTGAGAACCAAACTGGCCAGACTCAAGTGCAGAATTGTGTGGGCAGAATCAGGTAACTTTTCCTTGTCTTCACCACACAGATTGAAAAGAACTGTTACTGTTTGTGAAAACACAAAGCAGGCATCAAATTTTAATAAGAAACATGCTTAATGCAGAAGGCTTGGCTATCTTTGACTCAGGTCATCTGTTTATTAGTTTGCTTCTCTGTCTAGAAAACCCAGTGAAATCTCTTCATTGAAGTTTTTGTAAGTAAGTTTCCATCTAGATAGTCTACCATTCCCTTCCCAAACACACACACACACACACACACAAACACACTCACACACACACTCACACACACACTCACACAGAGGAATACCACTTAGCCACAAAAATGAAGGAAATTATGATATTTTCAACAATAGGTGAAGTTTGCCATTGACAAAAAACAGGCCTGGTGTCAAAGACAGCTTACTTGTAAAGGAATATACATTGTGAAGTTTAAAAATTTTTCAATAATATGTTTTACACACACGTATATAATTGTAACTATTGCATACACCTAAAGGACCCCATGGTTCTGATGTTTCTTGATGTTTTTTACTGGTCACTTATCTAAGAAGTGCAAAATTAGATATTGCAGAGCAGAAGTGTGTAATAAAACAAAACAATCTATGTACCAAAATTCTTCAGACCCTCAGATGTGCATTTTTCCTTAACAATGAAGGGACATTATATCTATATAATTATATAGATATAATACAACATATTATTATTGTTATTTGTATTTTTTAGAATTTGAGTTAGTATTCTTTCAACTTAATAAAGCTAGTGCAATGCTAAATTTAATTATGTTTTCTTCATAAGAATTACATTTTTTTTCCCTGGTCCTTTCTGTTTGTTTTTATTAGATCGCTTTTGTGAGAGGATTACCTTTTAGGTAACTTTCTGGAGTTCTCGGTTCTCATGAGCCCGCCTGGGAGACAGCAGGGGAAGAAATGCAGTTACCATGACATAGGGGGACTCCTGAGGACTAGAGAATGCTAAAGGTGAAGATGATTGGAAGTTTTCCAAGGCAAATGTGGGCTAGATATTGGCTGACTACCAACTGGCAAGCAAATCTTAAATCCAGAATCTTGGTCTAGTGGCCCCTTTGCAGATGAAGCAGCCTATAAGCACCAATTCCTGGTCATTAATTACTTTTCCTCCAGTGTGAATTTTATGACTAATTATTGCCTCAGAAGGGAGGCTCAGCACCCTGTACCACTGTTATTTTGCTTCCTGGTAAGCCCCGTGCCACGCTTAGGCTGTTAGAAGTGCTCTGATTGGTTGTAGAGTGAATAAAGCCATTTGCCTCCCAGTGAGACCCTCTTCTATTAAATTCATCCACGGTGATTCTCGCCAACACTGCGCATCCAGACAAATACTGCTCTAAATTAACTCCCCAGCCAACTATTCAGTAAAATAATAAATGATTTAAAACTATTAGCTTAAAATCAACTCTGCAGCTGTTTGCCCTTGCTGCTATGCCTTCAAAGAAATCTATTCTGTATTTAACGTTGATGGGATTTAAGTCATTTAGGGAAAAATAGCAAATTGTTTTTTGATTCTAATTTTTTTATTTTCTACTTGTTTGTTGCTATTAATACTAATATGGTGGTAGAAATTTTTTTCTGTTTTTCTTTCAATCCACAGTCATAATTGTACATATCTTAGCTTCCTTCCACCTACACTTCTTAACTGGGAAAACTTACCTGTAAACTTTTCTCTTACTCATCATCTGACCTCAACTCTTTGCATTTTCTCAAGAACATAGTTTAGCAATTTTCTCACAAATTCTTTCTGAATTTAAACATTGACCTTTGTAGGAAATAAATGGATACTTGAACTAATTAACAAAGTTATAATAAATACTTCTATTGCCTTGTATTCAACACAAATAACCTGAGGGACTATGATCTTATCTTTATTTGTGTTCATTTATTTTATTCAGCTTTATCAGCATAAATCTGAGCACGTCTATACATTTTACTAAAAAGAGTTCAAATTAAGCAACAAATCAAATATATTATGAAAGAACTGAGAAGATATCCACAGAATAGTTTTTTGAATACTGATGAAATTCTTTAGTGAATTTTAGCTGTAATCAAAGGTAGTTAGAAAATTAAGGCTAATTAGAAACTTTTTCTCATTCTCAACATTTATTCTCATCCATGCACATCTTAAAAATGTGTAGAGACAATGCAAACTGTGTGGATAATATGACCCAGGGAACTTAATGATAATGTTTGTGATAAATTGCTAATATCAAAATCAGATTTGCATTCTATAAGTCCAAGTACAAAAGAATCAAATCACCTTAAGAGATGGAGTACTTATTCCAACAACATGATAGAAGATTGAGCAATTCTGATAAAAATTGAAAATTTAAATTTTCCCGTATAGAACTAGTTTTTTTGAAAGCTATTTTGACAAAATAGGAGGTAAAAATATCATTCAACATGATGAAGTGAGATGTACAGGAAACTTCACTTTATGAATTAATATTTTACCATTTTCTAACTCTTTTAATTTAGAAGCTTCCCTTTACTCTCTCTACTATTCTGGAGAGTAACACTCGAGTGACCCTTGGGTACATGTCTTTTCAAAATTCTATGAGCCAAATGGGAAATACAAACTAAGCAAATTTGCTACAAAATGAAATATGGTCCTTGTCTTGCCTGAGTAGAAGCACTTACGCAACTCTTCGAGAGGTGAGCTACACTAGCTGCTTTTGTCATGAAAAAATACTTTTAAATTTTAAGCAATGATTGACATGAAACGCAATTTTTGTTTTAAAGAAGGACTGACGTTCACAGCAGTTATTCAAACTTAGGTTATTTGAAAGGCATTTTCTTGAAATTATCAGTGAAGTGTGATTGCCACTTCAAGGACAGTGATGACATTGGACATTTCAAGTGAAAATTAGAATTTTTGAAAACTTGTATCCATCCTCCTGAACTTGAGAGATTCTTGATTCTCAGATACTTTTTCTGACTGGATCATTTGTGATATTAAAAAATGTGGTCTTGATACTAAATAATAAAATGTGTCAACATGTTGATTATTTGCATAATTCAGTGTACCAACATATTTCAAATGACCAATAAATGACATTACAAAATCATACATGGGTGAGAGTAGAGTACAGCTCAGCGGTAGAGTGCATGCTTAGCGTGCATAAGGTCCTGGGTTCAATCCCCAGTACCTCCATTATAGATAAATAAATAAATACTTAAATACCTCCTCCTACCAAAAATTTTCTCAAAAAGATTAAAAAAAAAAACCTCCAAATCATAGATGGGTGATTGATCCATTCAGAGTTCAAGAAAATGAATTTTAATGTAACAGGATATAAAAAGTACATTGATCAGATTCAGATTCTACATTGCCGTTAAACTTTAAGAAACCACAACCTGTTAAACTTTGTTGTAAAAGCAAAAAAGAATACCCGTATTTGTCTAAAATTTCGTTCAAAATATTCCTGTTTTTCTAGCTACATATATGTGGGAGGTGACAGATGGAATGTACAAGCAGGTCTGATACCCCTGTTCTGCCTGTTAAACCAGACGTTAAGGAAATGTGTAAAATAATAAAATGATTCCCCTTTTCTTTTTTTATTTTGAGAAGAGTACAGTAATATATAGTAATTTTAATACAGATACATTATTTATATTAACATAAAATGTATTTTGCTGTTATTTATAATAAATTAATAAAGTTTTTAAATGTCTTCATTTTAGTTTCTAATATGGTAGATAATAGCATATATAACTTACATAAACAAAAACCCTTTTAGATTTGCAGTCTCAATTTGTTTTATTATATAATATTCCCTAGACCAAAAAATATGTTTTAGATCAGATGATCTAGGCAGATAAGTAGCATTCCTATATTGTTAGATTCTTTTAAATTTAATGTTTTATGAAAGCATGTATAAAAGTTTTGTTTTCTCAAACATCTATTTAAATGTGATTCCCTTTTTAGGGGGGTAGTGGGGTACCAGAGAAGAAAAAATAAATAAATTTCTCTTTGAAATCGATATAAAGTGAATTTAAGGGGGGGGGGGTATAGCTCAGTGGTAGAGTACATACTTAGCATGCATGAGGTCCTGGGTTCAATTCCCAGTCCCTCCCCTAAAAAAGTAAAAATAAATAAATAAACCTAATTTCCTCCCCCTACAACAAAACAATAAATAAAGTAGATTTATTTGCTTCAAAAAGCATTAAACTGTAAGCAATACATTTTATTCTCCCTTATAATATTTGTTTAAAATGGAAAAAAGAAATCATGGTCCATGTACGAGTATATTTCCAAGTGTCTTTCTCTCCAGGCCCCAGGGTTGCTAAGTGCTCCGAGTCAGTGAAGTTGCACCAGTAAGATCCTGTAAGAGCTGATGAAATTGAAACTGCATGAACTTGTGCCGTCTTCTGAAATTACGGTAAATCAAGTTAAGCAATTTTTTTCTCAGTTAAAAGTACTGCTTAGAGAGGAGCAATTTACCAAACAGCATTTCAGTGAAGTTTGTTAAAAAATGTTAATTCTGTTACATGAAATATAAAACCTCTAGGTGTTCCTAGATGATTTTCTGAGCCACTTCGTTGTCTGGAATGCAAAACTCTCCTACCCAAATTTCAGGGTTCCAGTGTGACAAGAAAAATCAGTGTATTCTTAGGATGTGTCTGTAGCTATCAGAAAAAAAAAAAAAAAAGAAAAGAAAAGGACACTATGAACTCATCTACAAAACAGAAACAGACTCGCAGACATAGTAAACAGTCTTATAATTACTGAGGGGAAGGGGTGGGAAGGGATACATTTGGAAGTTTGAGATTTGCCAATGTTAGCCACTATATATAAAAGAGATAAATAACTGAATTTCTTCTGTACAGCACAGGGAACTGTATTCAATATCTTGTAATAACCTTTAATGAAAAAGAATATGAAAACGAATACATGTATGTATATGCATGACTGGGGCATTCTGGTGTATGCTGGAAATTGACACATTGTAACTGATTGTACTTCAATAATTAAAAAAAAAAGAACTGAAAAAAAAAGATAAGATGACTGCTGGCTACTTTTGGTAGATATCCACAAGAGAGCAATTAGGTAAAATTTAGCAGAGGGAAACTATTTTTATCAGAACAACAACAAAAATCTATTGACGAATGTTGTATGGGAATGGTGGGGGAGAGTCTTGGGGTTTATCATAGCACATGAGAGTCATCATAAAATAGAGGGTAGCTTAAATAAAAGCGTTCCTCTTAGAAACATACCTCAATTTAACCAAACTCAATATATCCTAATTGGAGAGTTCATATGTAAAATTTATTTGAATAGGCATTTCTTTCACCAAGTTCAAAATTGAATAACTTAAATGCTATATAGGATAATCCTTCCCTGCCATCCATGTATTTCTATAGACATACTTCCTCTCCCTCATTCAGCACATGCAAGTAACACATTTATTCCCATTTGTAAAACTATTATTTTCAATTGTTTTTTAACTTAAAATTTGTAAAAAATATTAGAAATAATTTTAGATTTTTTGGAATAAATACCAAGCATAACTATTTGCTTCCATTTCCTCTTTCTTTAAATACAATGGTAGCATATTCTGCATATTACTATTCATCTTGATTTTCTTTTCTTTCAAATAAATCTTGAAGCTATTAGTAAGTGGGGAGTTTTCTGCTGAGTTGAGATTAGAGTTTTATTTAAAAACTTTGTTTTAAGCATAGCGCTTGCAAATTATTCATCATCAAAAGAATCTCGATAGACCTTATTGTTCATTCATTCATTTATTCACTCATTTATTAAATGCTTATGAATGCTTACAATTTTTCAGCTTTGTTCTAAGGGTTGAACATAGACCGAGGGACTAGAGGCTGTCAATGTGATATAGTCTAATAGAAGCCCCAGAGAAATGGATCTCTCCGTAGAGACTGCTAAGAGTTGGATGGATGGTATGTAGTTTTTATTTTAAGAAAATGGACACAAGCAGAATAGAAATGCCATCGTGTATGTGGACTATGTTTCAAAGCCCTCAGATGTGCACTGATTTGATTGGCCTTGTACCATACATTTATTTTATAAACTAAAGAATTTATTTTGCCAAGTTTTGTAAATAGGGCACTTATTTATATAAAAATGAGTCATAGGAGAGATTTTTCTTTTTTCCCCGAGATGTGATAACCTGAGTTAAATGGAAGTGAATCATTCTAGAAATATATGTTGACTCTAAAACAAAATATCCTTTAGTCATCAGAAAGATGTGAGATTTCAAATCAGACGTATTTATCATCATGGCCAACCCTAACTGGATCCTTGCCAAGATGCAATTGCTGTTACTGAAAAAAATACTGCATTTCTATTCACTTGACTCGTAACATAATAATACTTAGAGTTAACCTTTTTTAAAATAGAATTTTCATTGTTTTTACTTGGTTTCCTATATCCATAGCACTTAAAATGATGAACTATAATAAGATGACATTTTCTTTGCAAGTAAGGTTTACATTGATTCTCCTTTCTAAAAAGATACAACTTCTGAGAGAGTAAAGGTATTGTTTTTCTATCAGCAGAGCAAGGCGATTGGTTGGAGATTTAGACCCTTGTTAGGCATTTTCAACAGTGGAGAGAAAGCTATTATTATAAATGCTATAAAGCAATACCCTTGCACACTTGGGGATTAGAAACTAAAAGTTCTCCTGAACTCCAGTGTTAGTGTGAGCTGCATTGATGCTGGAATTAGGGAACTTGGGTTACAATCTCAGTGCAATTGTTCAGTGTAGGCATTTGCTAGCTAGGGATTCTAACACACAATTTGATTTCTCTGGTCCAGTTTTCTCATCTCTCTAATGAGGAGCCTGGATTTCCTGATGTCCAGGGTCTCCTACAGGCTAGATCTGAAATTTTAATGACTTCTTGTTCTTCTATTCTTTCTTAAGGAAGATAACCTTTCTATAATATTTGGAAGTAAGTGTGTAGACAGTTGCAGTTATATGGGAATTTTAATTTAGCAAATATTTTTAAGGGTGGAAGTTTGCATAAATAATGCAAAGATGAGTAAAACACAGATTGCTTTCTGCAAGTCGGATACATGAGACCCTTTAAGCACATATGTTATAGTACATGTACATATAATGTGTGTTGGAGAAGTTCAGTTCAGTTACACAAATCTCTTCCTCTGGATGGCCTTTGTGACTGTTATGTTAGTCTAGGGCCCTGCTATATTATGAGAATAATAAAAACAACAATAATAATATCTATTTTTTCTACCAAATACCAGACAGCATTCTAAGCACTTTACATCTACTAATTCATTTAATTCTCAGACAAGCCTTATGACATTTTTGCTATCATTATCATTTGCAAAAGATGGAAAATGTGAGACCCACAGAATCTAAGAATTTTCCCAAACTCACACAGCTACTAAAAGTCAGAGTTAAGTTTAAAACTTAGCAGAGTGATTCTCAAGTATTCTTCTCCAAAGTACACTTTGCAGTGATTTAATAAAAAATGTATACTCTGCTCTTCAGTCTCATAATTCAAGGAAATAATAATATAGATGAATTAGAATGATTATTTTTGCAAGACTATTGCCTAAGAATTAGAAGTTTCAGAATCTTATTTGTAAAATTTTATGTGCATTAAAAAGTAAGATGGGCAATAGAATAACCTTTTTCTTTATGCAGCTCATTGATTATGGGTTTGCTATTCAAATTCTAGAGTAATTTTAATTCAGTATCCACTATTTACATATTTTTAATGAAAATAAATCCTTCCTGGACAAGTTACACAATATTCTATTTCAGAATGTTTTCTTTCCTTGGTTAATTCGTTTTTACACTGCTGCTATTTCAAAGGATCAGTTACTGGAAGTGTTAGACTCTTGTTTGCCTGAAACTTGGGAGTTCATTATAATGGAAATAAAATGTGTATTTAACTCCTGTCCACTCTACCTCCCTACCCTCACATGTAGACATGCTCTTAAAGTGATCTTTTGAAAGTAGCACAGTATTCTTTACATTGTCCCTCAGTGTTGATTATTTGTGCAATCTGTTTATTTATTTTAATGGAGGTCCTAGGGTTGAACCCAGGACCTTGTGCATGAGCTATATCCTCTCCTCGGTTATTTGTGCAATCTGATAAAAATAACAACTTTGTTTTTGTGAGTAATAAAAATATGCATTGATTTAATAATTAATAAGAACCTCCTAATAGAAGATATGCCCACATGTACTAAGTAGATTTGTCTTGCTATTGGACAATTTTTATCTGTGCTCACGTAGACCAGAAACCTCTCCACACACAGTACATAAAGTGCTAGATCTGCCTGTGTGTATTTCACCGTAGATTAAATGATAATCTAGTTTGCTCAACAGTATGTTCCTCTCATATGCAGGAATCTGATTTCCTTCCCCGAGTGGACATGAGAATGCTTCTACTGAGTCCTTAGGCTCAAATTCTTTCTTCCTCTTATTTGATTAATTTCATTATAAATCTGTTCCCACCAAGCATATGCTCATTTTCTTTCTTTTTTTTCTTTTCCAAGTTTAGTTCTCTTCTATGCAGTTATTTTGTCGTATTTAACACATTTCCTGTGTGTAGATGTGCTTAGAAGTACTTGTGGCTTTGAATTATATCAAGATTTATTTTTAAAATTCTGAGACATATACTTAACAAGCATACATTTACGTTGGCAGAGGAAAAAAACACAGTATTTGAATTGATCTTATTACCTGAGTACAGGACAGGTTACAGTACAAAACATAAATATGAAGACCCCTTTAAAAATTATGAAGAAATCCAAGGCAATGACAGCAGAGTATTCAACCAAGCACAGGGGCCTTCAAAGCATGAGACCCTGTGTTACTGCATAGGTCACGTGCCCATGAAGCCAGCCTGCGTGTCACCGGGATGGAAGTCAAAATAGGAAAGACGCTTGGAGGATGTTTGATTTCCAGGTGTGAGGTTTAATTGACACTGTATTTTCTACATATTCTGTGTTTTATAAAAGCAACCTCCCTTCCTTCCTTCCTTTATTCCCTCCTTCCCTCCTTCTGTCCTTCCTTCCTTTCTTTCATTTCAGATGATGGTTCCTAGAAAGTGCTTAAGAGTTCTCAATGAGAACAAGTTCCCAATTAAAGATGAAGCAAATGAGACAGTGTGGTCACACAATACTAAAGATTTTACTTGTGATTTAAAAAGATCTTAATTTTGAGTATTTTGGAAGATCATCAGGTTTAAAACCAATGGTTTGGATGATCTGAGTTTTCACAGATCTGTTATTCCTCATACATATTGAAGAATCCCATGTCCGAACATTCAATCCATTTATCTCATGAAAGAAAACTCTTTGGTGATTTAAGCGAAAACTAAATTACTACAAAGTTCTCAAATCCCAAACTAGTCAGGATTCCCTGCTGAACATTTCATCTGGTATAGAGATTTCAGAAACTGATACTATAATTCTAGATTAATTTTTAATTTAAAAAATGACCTGGTCTAAAGAGATTTGCTTTAAATAAGGTGTGAAGACAAACTTTTAATTATACTAGTCCAGTTATCTTAAAGTCTGAAGCCTGGATCAGCAACCTGAGCATCACCTACAATTTGGTAGAAGCACATTCTCAGGCTCCCCCAGACCTACTGATTTGGGACCTCTGGTGGTGGCCCCAGCAGTCTGGGCCTTAAGAAACATGCCAGGTTATCCCCATATACTTTAAAGTTTGAGAACACAGCTCTTGTCTGTACTGTTGCTATGCTGAGACTTTTAAATGAATATAACATTTCTTTGATAGCATAGTTAAACTGTCATTTAAGTGAACTGACCTTCTAAATATAAATTCTTGGGATTTTTTTTTAACTGAAAGGCAAATAAAAGTTGACATTCTATGATGACAATTGTCATTCAATAAATGTATTAGTAATGATAGTCAACAAAATCAATTATTTCCAAAACCAATATTTTTTCCCATAGCAAATTAAAAAAGAAAGATATGTTTATTAATAGCCTAAATAATTTTACATCTTTTTGCTTAGTCATCTTGAGTGAAGACAGCTCTTTACCAAATGATGCTTCAAATCCATCTCAAAATTCGCTCTTGCAACATTTTGTATCTTCCAATTTTCTTTCTTTGTGTATGTCTGCAAGAATTTCTTTTTCAAGTTTGTTAGGAAATCCCATTATGGCTTGCTTACTTCTTGCTTGGATGTAGAAATCTAAACTGCAATAAATAGAAGACAGTATTCTGAGAAGAAACTTAGAGCCAATGGATAGTTTCTTGGAAGAGCCTTTTCCACTAAGATTTGCAAAGAAACATCATACGGTTTCCTTTACCTGGTGGTTAGAATATTAGATATTTTATGCTGTATCTCAACTAAATTATGATAATGTTTTATACATAAGCAAATCAAGCAATGTATATTACAGAATTATACCTAACTGACAAATTTCAGTTCGGATCTGACATTTCGTCTTACAGAGCCAATATTCATAAAAATTTCCTTTGAAAAATTAAGGAATTTCACTAACTTAAACACATATAATGTTAAAAAAATGTTATTCAATTGATAATAATCATAATCATTATATCTAATATATTAATATATTAGCATAATATATGTTTATATATTTTTTAGGTTGTAATTATAGTATCTGGATATTTTTATTATATCTGAAAAGTAATATATCCTGAGAAATTATTTTTATCAATCAGAGAATAATTCAATAATCTATGGAAAATGGAATCAAATTCAGGGTCATGTGTGTGGAGGGAAAAAAATGTGCAAAATGGTTAAGATGACATTTCCTTTTCTTCATGTGGCATTATTGATAAATAAATTAAAAAAATCAAACGACAGATGCATTGGTAATACTTAAAGATTTAGGAATTATGTGGCAAGGCTTTATTCTAAGTGTTCAGGTAATGTAGTAAGAGTCTCTAGGATTTTGAAACTTAGATTGAAATGATCTCCATGGGAATTTACTGCTTTACGGCAGCTACACAGCAGTGCCATCCATGTTATTTACACTGTGTACCAGTACATATTTATCTTCTAGGTTTGTGTTTCAAAATATTTTGCTTTATCCAAATCATGGTTATTATTAATTAACTGCATGAATCCAACACCTGCATTCTGAATTTTTATAGTGTGAACAGAAACCACTAATTAAAATGGCAGGAAGTTATTTGAAGGCTCTGTGCAAATAAAGTCCATGAATAATGATAATTGTCAAGGAAATATTGTTGGAAATCTGTCAGACAAGATGAACAAGCTGAGAATTTTCCCATGTTGAAATGGAAGCTCTTATTCTACTTCTGTCATCAACAGTTTATGCATCATTTGTCTCTACATAAAAAAAAGTGAGACATAGACCACTAACTAACTTCGGATTCTAAGTGACAGGATGTTAAGATGAAGCTTCAGAGACAATAGGATGATATTCACTGAAGTGAGCAATGATGTCACCAATAACATCACTTTTGTTTATAATGATAAACACTTCCAGTAAGGTCATTGCTTATACATAGGAAGGGCAGAAACTCGGTGGGAATGGAGCCATTAAGGAGATGACTGGATCAGTCTTGTTCATGCTGATGAACAATTCCAAAAAAACCCAAAATCAAAACAGAAAGTAATTTATTTCTTGAATTGAGACACAAGCACATCTAGAAGAATTTCTGTAAGTTTCTTTTTTTCTGAACAAATTTAAAAAAAAAACTTAAAGAAACAATATACTTGATTTTTTTCCAGTGTAGTGGACATTAGTCTAAGAGAATGGTCTGTCAATCTTCCACAAAACTTGGTGAAGACAGATAGATTCTCTTGCTCAATTAAAGTAGTAAAATGATTACTCAATCTGGAGCTTTGGGCAATGGGATGGGATGGGTATCATATTTTGAGGAGGTTTTATCAATTATTATAGAATGTGGATCTAAGTAGCTGAAGGAAAAGGAAGGGAAATAGAAAATTTTAAAAACATATTATTCTACTTATATGAAATACCTAGAATTGGCAAATTCATGGTGTAGTTATGATTACATTTGGTCTTCCTCTCATTTAGAGCACAGAGCTCTTCAAGTCTTTGGAATTTCCTAAGTGATGAGAGCAGCAAATGTATCTTTTTTTATGTTAATGAGGTGACTTTGGGACCTCAAGTAAGGATGGGAGCTGATTGCCAGAGGAGTCAACCATGTGGTTAGAGGGTTGGAACTTTCAGCCCTATATCCCTGACCAGGAGGGGAGAGAGGCTGGAAGCTGAATCAATCTCCAATGACTAATGATTTAATCATTCTGCCTATGTAATAAAGCTTCCATGAAAACCCAAAGGGCAGGATATGGAGAGTTTCTAGGTTGGCGAGAAGATGAAGATTTGGGGAAAGTGGAGCATCTGGAGAGGACATGGAAGTTCTATGCTCCTTCCACATACCTCTCCCTGTGCATCTCTAGCTGGCTGTACCTGAGTTATATCCTTTTATTATAAACTAGTCATCTAGTAAGTAAAATGTTTCTCTGAGTTCTGTGAGCTACTCTAGCACATTAATCAAACCCAAAAAGGGGAACTTTTGATTTATAGCCAATTGGTTAGAAGTACAAGTGACAAGCTGGACTTACAACTGGTGTCAACTGGTGTCAACTGGTGTCTGAAATCCAAATAGGCTGTTCTTAGAGCCTTTAATTTCTAGCCAGGCAGTCAGAAGCACAGGTGACAATCTGGGCTTGGGACTGGCATCTGCAGTGGTGGTGGGGTGAGCAGTCTTACAGGACTGAATCCTTATACTATCTCGAGGTAGAGAGCAAGAGAATTGATCTGAATTGTAGGACACCCAGCTGGTGTCCAGAGAATTGCTTATTGTATGTTTGGGAAACCCCTCTTCACACTGGAAATTGCAGCCAGGAAAGAGGTAGAAATTAGTGCAGAGGTTATCATGGGCTAGGGGAATGGGGAATTTGGAGTTATTATGTAGTGCCTGCAAAGTTTCTGTTTGAGGTAATAAAAATTCTGGAAATAGTGATGATGGTGGCACATGTTGAATATCATCAATGCCACTGAGTTTTACACTTAAAAATGCACACAGTGGTACCTTTTATGTTACATAAGTCTTTCCACAATAAAAAAAAAAGGGAAGATTAAAGACAAACTGCGTGTTCTGCATGATTTGACCAATGTAAGTCTGAGCTAATCTCATCTTGAGGTTCTATTCTAAACACCCACATCAGCAAATGTTGGTTGGGGTAGACATTGGCAATACATAGATAATCCTGCTCTTACTTTTAGGGGTTTTGAAGTTGAGGTTATTAAGGTATATGAAATAAATATAATCCTATAATTTTGTGTTTGAAGTATTGTCTTATTTTGTAATGTCTACATACTTTTCAATTTAATAGACAAATACTGTAAAGTATTTTAAACAGATCTATGACAGTATAAATTGTTTAAAGAATTAGAAATTTTCAATTCTGTTCACTTTTTGACACACGAATTCTTTATGACCCATCTAAGTTGTAAAGAAGAGGAATTGGTAGTAAGAAGCTATTGAGTTAATTATCCAGATGATTCAGCCTCTTGAATAGTATAAAAAAGTCTACATTAGTAATTGAGGCAAGAAAAGGTGAGGGCCTATACGTTTGCCTCATTTTTACTCTCATTCTAGTAAAAAAATGATAGTTTACTCAGTTTTTTTAAATCTCCCCCCACCCATATCTCCTGTGGACTCAAATACATGACACAAAATAAACCATTGGCTAAAGGAAAATGGCAGCTCTCTCTGCCATGGAAATGATGACTTGCTGCTCCAACACAACACTGTGCAGAGGAATTCCTCAAGGCTTATCATGTCTGCATCATTATTGCGCTGCTGTGGGCCAGACTGACACCCACCTTCATTATTTTACAGTAGATTCCTGGATCTGTGAATAAAAAGAAGTTTTCCCTGAGGCTCTGTGTGGGAATGACCTCGAGTAGAAAAGAGAAACATCTTTTACTCCTGGGAGGCACTACTGACTCTTTACATGGACCAACTTTTTTTTCTTCTGGCATTCACAGCTGTATCTTTAAAACAAACACCATAGCAGATATATTCACATTATAAAAGCTCCAGTGAGATGAACTAGATACAGGTTATTTAACTCTACCCTGGTGTTGATTGAAATTTCAGCTCCTCAACATGATCCAATGAGGATGATCCTCAAATGATTATACTTGAATTACTTAGATTAAAATATCCTCAGAGACTTCTCTCAACACTGAAATACACACACATACAAACACAGACTCACACATACATACACATACACACACAATCTCCCATTTATCTTTGAACACAAGGCTCTAATTCATCTTAATCTAGGCTCCCAGGTCCTTGCCTGAACTAACTCATATCCACAATTAGTACCTCTGATGGTTGATCTTATCTGTTAACTTGACTGGTCTAAGGGATGCGGCAATAGCTTGTAAAACACTTTTGGATATGTCTTTGAGGAAGAGATTACAATTTGAATCAGTAGACCCACTAAAGACGATCACCCTCACCAATGCCGGTAGGAGTCATCCAATTCATTGAGGGCCTCAATAGAACAAAAAGACAGAAAAGAAAAGGTGAATTCGCTAACTTCTCGAGCTGAGACATCTATCTTTTCCTGCCCTCAGACACGGATGTTCCTGGTTCTAGGGCTTTCAGGCTCAAACTGCATTACATCACTGGCTTTCCTTGCTCTCCAGCTTGCAGGCAGGGGACATCTCAGCCTCCATAACTGTGTGAGCCAATTCCTATAGTAAATCTCTTCATGTATATCTCCTTGTATTCTGTTGGTTTCATTTCTCTAGAGAATCTTAACTAATACAGAACCAAATGACATGGGAAGCAAATACAATATTTTTTCAAGCTAAATAGCAGCAGGAATATCAACAGGTCTCGTCTTAGTCGGCTTGGGCTCCTATAACAAAAGACCATAGACTGAGTGGTTCTAACAGTAGCTCACGGTTCTGAAGGCTGACAAGTCCAAGATCAAGTGCCAGCAGATTCGGTTCTTGATGAGGGCTTGCTTCTTGGCTTAAGAATGATCACCTTCTCACTGTGCACTCTCATGGCCTTTCCTTGGTCTCTCACGCTTTTCTTTTAAGGACATCACGAGGAGCCCAGCTTCATAACCTAATCCAAACCTAATTACCTCCTAAAACCCTCATCTCCAAGTACCATCACAGTGGGAGTTAAAGCTTCCATATATGAATCTGGTGGGGGAGTGATGAACATTCAGCCCATAGAAGGGCACAAACCTTTTAGGGTAGGTCTTTATTCCTTCCTTCCTTCCACTTTATAATAAGAACTACTGGACTCTCCCCAATAACTTACTTGGAGGAAATTTGGAGACTCATTGAAAAATGATGAGACAAACTTTGAGAACCAACAATGTAGACTAATTAAATTACAAGGTGACAGCTTGGCAATTATTTTAAGCTCCTCTCATTTCTTGAAACCGCACAATTTTGAGATATGAGAATTTTAGACTGTGTTTATTTCTGACTGTTAGGTCTCAGTTTAGAATTGCTGTTATTGTAATACCACTGAGGCAAGCAGTGTAGATTATGTGATGATGATTCAGTGATGTGCAGACCTGGTGATTGTAATCTAAATTGAAATCACAATCTCATTTCCAAAAAGAAACATTAAATATAGGCTAATGTGTTGTACTCATTAACCATTCTCACCCCACAGTTATTTCTAGGCTTTTGAGCAAACCAATCATGAAAATAATTATAGCTTGCTGTTTAGTGCAGCATTAGGATCAATTGGCTGATTTTTTTGAAAGAAAAGGAAAGTTTTTAACTTTAAAAAACAATGTCATGATTATACGTAGAGACTCGAAGCTTTCAGTATAAACTTATAAAAATAAATATAGCCTATATTGAAAAAAAAACTAGACTCTTTTCCCCCAGAAAATAGTAGAAAATAATTCATATAGAACAATATGTGTTCTAAAGGAAGATGGGCAATTTCATTTAGAAAATAAGATTCACAAAGAACTAGATAGAGAATGTGGATTACTAAAGCACTGAACTTATTTTATATGGGGTATTGTCCCACTGGCCGAATTTTCTATGATGCAAAAGGCAATGTCCAATGGATGGACATTGAGCATAAATAACACATAGGTTCACTGAGTAGCTAGACAAAGTCAGGCAAGTTACTCTAATCTTCTTAGCCTGAATTTTCTACTTTGTAATTTAGGAGAATGTCTATTCACCCTGAGAGTTGTTTTGAGCATCAAGGGAAAGATAAAAAGAGCATTTTATAGAAAGTATTTGAAATAAATTATATTGATTAATATTGTTTATTTCAAAGAACACCTTTCAGCTCCTCAGTCCTTCACTTAAGATCTTTGTCAATTTATTCAACCCATGAATAGTTTTTGAGCATTGTCTATGTGCCCAGAACACTGGTTCCATTGACTTTAATCTTCGGTCCTTATATCCAAACATATTGGTTCTCAAACCAGGAAATTCATATTTTTGCCTTTTGGTCTTTACAAATGGAAAGAAAATGATTTTTCTGCAAGTGTTATGTTTGTTCTTAAGGGAAATGTGTCATATCCTCTCTCCCCCATTGACTTCTTTCCTGTGCAACACTCCTTACTCTCGTCTCCATGATGATCTTTCTCATTACATACATTATATCTCTTACATCATTGTTAACCCATTTTACTCTGATTGTCAATCTTTAGTGCACATAAAAATCAGCTGGAGAGCTTCTTAAAGATGCATAGTCAATAAATTCATCCTCAGAGACTCTACCTAGTTGGACCTAGGGCAAAATCCAGCCACTCCATTTTCAGTAAGCACCACAGGTGATCCAGTGGAGGTGGTCTGAAGGTTAAACTTCCAAAAATATTACTATGCTCTCCTTGCATTTTTTTAAAAAAATTATTCCAGGGTCTACACTTTCACCAGGATCATAGTATTTCCTCATACTTCACAATGCCTAAAAGAGAACTAAATGTGTCTCTCTAGATGCATTTTAGAACCCTTTTAAAAACCTAAAGTTCTTTGCATCTTAGAAAAATACATGTATAAATTAATCACAGATAAAAATAACGGTTATGGAAGTATAACATGGCCCATTTGATCTCTACATATTTATTATGTAACACTACGTAATTGTTTATTTAAAATTTAGTAGTACTTATGGTATCCACTGCAAAAGGAATGACAAATATTGATAACTAAAATTCTTCTTCTTCTTTGACGTAGACATTTTTCGACTATGACATTGCAGCCGCTGTTTCCCAATCTTTATTAACCCACCTGAACAATTCTTGGGATGGGAATCCTCGACCAAATGGTAGGTGTGCTGGTGCCAGCGGTGGAGGATCATGAGATGAGGATGTTGCTGGGGACGGGAGGCTTGTCTTGTCATGCTTATCCTGTGGGTCACTACATAGTGGACCATGAAATAGCTTAGACTTTTCTTACTAGACTTTGAGGAAAATAAAGCAACAAAAAATGTTTTCCCCCAAAAATTGAGGTTGAAATCTTTCTTAAATGAGACAGTTGCTTTTTATGGTATAGTGATTAATTCTGGTGAAATAAATTGCTACATTCTTTAAAAACGTGGATCTTATAATGCTTCTCACTATACGGGATATAGTTGTAGAAATGAAAATGGTCAGGCCACATAGGTACTGTCCCCAATTACTTATAGAAACAAGTCTTGATCATTGGTTTCCTATAAATTGTCTCTGCTACTTAAATAAAAGACAAAAATAAATTTTGCAGAGAGGTTATATTCCAGAAATTTGGCTAATAAAATGAAATATTTAAATAAAAACAAAAAATGAATGATATCATCAATTACAAATTAATATAGTAATTTTATATGTTTGACTTCATTAGTGTAATGGGACCTTTTTGTAATTTCATCTCATTTAGCTTATAAAGTTATAGCTAAATACGCTACAGGTTAGGAATTATTACTGCATTTACAAAAGTGGAAAAGTCCATACAAATGTGCTATAATTCTCATAAAGCCTAAGACACCGGTCAAAAAATGTTTGCCTAATTTAGTATTGTCCATTTTTAAATTGATAATAAAATACAACATATCTTTGGAATTATCTAAAAAAAAAGGCTAAAAACAAAAATTTCCATTCTGTTTGAAAAAAATGGATTTAGCTCTGTTTAAAGATCTTTAATATTCTATACAAAGAAAAATGGTACTTTTGTTTAGTCTTTATGCTCATATTTTCCAAGACCTCAACATGGCTTTTTTTTTTTTTTCAAAGCAAAAAGAAAACACTAAGTACAAAATTGTATTTAAATGCAAATGTTGGATTGAATGTCAGAGAAGGGATTTGGCAGAACGATTTGTCATAGATTCGTTGAATAAGTTCATTCTGAAGAATTATGAGTTTTATCATTAACTAGTTCATCTTAAGAAAACACAACAAATGTGAATGTTCAAGTAGTTCATTAAATTTGATCTTATGTATCTATTTATAGTCAAAATATAGGCATAATGCCTTTACAGAAATATACAGCCAGTCATAGTGAATATTTCAACTATGGTGTTTATATTTCAATTGGACAATTTAAAGCTTAGAACACTAAAAATAAAAATATAAAAATGAGCATCATTTTGCAATTCTGGGAACTTAATACTTAATTTTGTTAACATCTTTTCAGAAATGGGCTGTTAGTGTCATTCTGCCTTGTACCTAGAAAATTGAGCTGACCCTCATTTGGTGCCTTCTTTGCTTTTAGCACTAATACAGTTTTCCTTAAATGTAAGAAATGGAGTTAACAGGTATATCTTCATATATTCTTATTTATCAAACCTGTTAATACCAAAAATCCCTGGCATTATTAGAGTTTCACTCTAATAGAAACAAAATTCCCAATTCCACCTGGCAGCAGGCCCACTAAGACAGCAGCAGATCTGTGATTCAGAAATTCATCTGCAGCTGCCCACAGTGATGAATGTTCACTCTAATGTTCATAACTAGGAGAGGAGAATTCCTTTATTTGTTTTACCCGAAGCCTCCATATATTCTTTGAAATTCTCCCAAATTATTCCGGCACACAGTAGTCTCATAAATCAAATAACCCGAGTAGTCCAAGATATTCTATTTAATGTGACACATAATCCCCCTGAGACAACGAGATGGAGGAGCTTTTGTGTACCTACTTAGATCAAGGTTTCTCGTTGTCCTTTCAGAAGTAGAAGCCTTCTAAACATTTTCAATAGTTTCTGGTCCTGATAACAAATCATCTCAGTGTTTTGCTTCTATGGCTACTTTGTAAAAGTCAGACTCCATAACCTTGGGAGTCACTTTAATTTGCCTGACTTCCTTCTAACCCAAGGGACTATAAGTAGCCCATTTTCTTCTAGTTGGCCCTCCTAAATCTTCCATTCAGCTGTGGTGGTAGGAGCCTTTATCTAGGTAGGTGGTTGCTGAGGTTGTGGGGGACAGGTAAGTAATCTGGGCACAGATTACATCATATGAATATTTACTCTGGGTTGGGTTTAATGATGACAGTTTTTTTTCCATAGCTTTATGGCTTCAATTGTGACCACACTTTCAAAGACTACAGAGACTTGAAATATTTATTAAGCAGATATCAAGGAGTCTCAGCATAAACAGGCTGCTTCTGTGATGTGAATTATTAAGATCGCTGTTAATTACTCAAAATTGCTTTTGTGTTGCTATTTTCTTCTCTACCAATCACATTCAAGTCGCTGGCAAATATGAACATGAAGGAAAATCTCCCTAAGACGGCCATGCTGTAATGAATCATGACTGCGTATGCTGTGGTCACCAGCTAACGGTAAGAGTTCAGTACGCGCTGAGGTGTCACTTCACTTCCTACATGCTGACCTTCTACCCTCTAAACCGAAGGATGTGTTCAGCCAATTATGCCCCTGGTGTCTCCTATTCCATAGCTCTTAATGGTAACAAAATTGTATTTGCAATATCAGAATGAATTTTTCCCTTTTCATGTGTCAGATACACAGTGAAGTGAAATGAACAAGGGGGTACATCACAGTGATGTGATCTAAGGGATGAATGTCCTAATTAAATTTCAAATGTTTGTGGTACAAATTTTAAGAAGCAACCGGCACAAAATGACATATTCTAAAAATAAAGCAGGAGTTAACTCTCTCTCTCTCTGACTAATTAGCAAAGAAGGGGGTGCAGTCATTTGCTTCTGGAGAGAGAAAACTAAGAGTGAAACAAGGATTTGCATAAAACTGCATATGATTGAGAGTGACCTTTAGATGAAGAGTAATGGCCCCAATCAGTCTTACTGCAGCCACTGCATATGAGTCCTAGTTCCTGACTGATTTTAAAAATCACAATATACTTGATTTCCATTCTTTTCTGGTGTCTCTCAGATTTCAGAAATCATCTTCAAGCATTAGCTTCTCTTAAAAATCCTTAGAATACAAAAAAGTTTTCTGGTAAATCAACATAGTTTACTAATGTATTTAACAAAAATATAAAATCACTGTTTTTCTCAAGTGACAAGTATAAATTTCATCTTACCTGACTTATCACAGGGAAATTTGCCACATTAATTTCAAAAAAGAAAATTAAATATATGAATACACTGGTGTAGAAGTAGAAGTTTAAAACTAAAGTTTATGCTGTGGTCATCTAGTGGAATAACCCCATTTTAAAGTAAAACAAAACAAAACAGAACACCCAAACACAAGAATTCCTAAGAAGTTTAAGGTCTTGTCCCAATGAGCCATTACAGATGAAGGACTTCAGATTTTAAGCCAAGAGACTGTGAAAACCCAAGATTTAAGGTCAGAAGTATAATAATTGAATCCCTCTGGTGCTACCAGTTAAATACAGAATCATGGTATCTTTTATATCTGTTTCTAATGAGAAATTTTTGCCAATCTATTAGTGTGTGTACGTGTCCTGCCTTGCTTGTCCCTTATTCAATATTGAAAACAGGCTAGGAAACATCCTTGAGTTGTTCTCGATCTTTGAGAAAAAGATTTGAATGGTTCACCATTTGACATGATGTTTGCTCTGTATTTTGAAGGATATCTTTCATCAGATCATATTAGTTTCCTTATATTCCTAGTTTTTTTTTAAAATATTTGTTGTTTAAACTGCTAATTATTTTTGCATGTTGGCTATTACTAAATGCCTTTTCTGTATCCACTGAGGCTATAAGATTTTTCTCCATTATCTGCCCATGTGGTTTTACTGGTCAGAGACTCTCAGAAAACGAATGGCGTGCTCACCCTGGGTAGTTAAGAAGGGTTTAAAGAAGGGATTATTTACAATAGAGTGGGCACAGTTTAGGGAACCCAGCAAGAGATGCTGCATCACTATGGACTAACAACAGCTAAGATCCATTACCACTTCGAGCTGTGAAAGGACAAATGAAAAGGGCAACAAAATTATCAGGATTTGGAGAAATGCTGATGCTGTAAGTGAGAGCCAGCAAACCTAAGCTCTAAGTTTCAGTAGCAAAAGGCAGCCCCTGCTCAACCATCCCTGGGAAGGAGGGAGCCAGCAGAACATCTCCTGCAACACCATGCTTTCCAGTCTCCCAGTTGCCTGCCTTTATCCTCCCCATGGCCGGACCTAATCATAAGCCACGAGTTTGCCTCCCAAGGCGTTTACTTAGGTGAAGAAAAATGGCAAGTGGATCTAAAGAGACCATGAAAGGGTAGTGGGGAGATTCTAAGATGGGTCTGATTATTCCTGCCTCCCAGTACTCACACCCCTGGATGTTTTCCTCTCCTTGAGTGTGTGTGGGCAGGGTGACTATGCTACATGATATTGTAAAGTCAGTCTTGTCATGAGACTCTCTCCCTTGATAGTTTAGATAAAACTGGTGGACATGTTATTCATTGTTTGAGATGTCTAATTTTTTTTCTTATATTTTCCATTTCTATTTTTTAGAGTTTCTATGTCTCTTCTCATAGTCCAAATCTCTTTACCCGGTAATCCCATAGTTTTCGGAAAAATTCATTAACATGTTAATCATAGTTTGTTTGTATCCTTTATCTGATAATTCCAAAATCTTGATTTTTCTAAGTCTGTTTCTTGTCACGTTTTCCTGTGGATTTTTAAAATACATCCTTTATTCTTTTTGACTGTATGTAGGAAATTATGGATGATACATTTATAGACTCTGGTGTTTGTTATCTTTTTTTAAAGAGTTTTAAATTTTTGTCCTAGAAGGCAATTAAGCTGCTGGGGATTAAGTTGAGTTTGTGGCATTTTGATCTTTAGATTTTTAAAAAGTGAATCTACTTCCATTTTTATCTTATATCTTGGACAAAATCCCTTAGGTTTTAGAATGTAGTGCTTAATCTTAAGCCCTAACCCTTCTTAGATTTGAATATAGAGCACAAAATATTTATTAATTCCCTCTTACTTAGCAGGATTAAACTCCAAAATCTGTCTTCTTAGTTCTAAGCAGCTGTGAAATATATTATCATGTCATTCAGCCTTATAGCTATAGTCTTCCTGTGAGTTCTTTGGATAATTGGAGTTTAAGTACCAGCTAATGATTTCAGGTAGTTTGTGTGTGTGTGTGTATATATATGTATATGTATATGTATATATATACACACACATACACACTCACACACACACACACACACACGTAATCATGTCCATATGGCTTTCTTCTTTCCATTGTTTCCTCCTGCAACTCCCTCTCTGGAACTGTAAATTATAATTAGTGCAATCACTGAGCCCTGAGTCTAATAATAACAATTTCTACTTGCACCATGCAAGTAAGTGGATTATTTAAATCAATGCATTTTATAGTGTTTGTTCACCAATACAACAGAAACCATTCAAGAGAAATTGTTTTAATGTGGAAGAACAGATTAGACATTTATATTCTAGAAATCTTATTTGGTTTTTTGTATGTATAGCCTCTTCTCCACCCAATTTCCCACTGAATATCAATGACTAAATAAAGATAAGTGTTGTCCTAAACAAAAATACATCTTATTTGGTATTATTTCCTGTATGTATTGTAATACTTATTTTTAACTCAGTCACTCTATTCCCTATAAACTTTCTTCAATGAAGTAGTGAGATCAGGTATGACAATTGATATAATGTGGGACAATAAATATTTACTTTATCATTTAGTAAACCACCTACATAGCAAAGAGACCTAAAATTTATTCAGTTCACAGGAAAATTTCAGAGCGCAGAAATCAAATTCACAGCTTATAAAAGATCCAGATTCTTCCGTCCTATTGTTCCCTGTCCCCCAGATGATCTGATTCTTTGTCCATTGCAAAAATACATCCTGTAATATTCTACAGGTCTGCCTCAAAATGGAAGTCTTTAATGTCTTTAAATGTGGATTTTTAAATTTTTAAAATCATCAAAATAAGATTTATGACAGCCAGAATGAACTGTGCACACACCAATGTCAAGTGGATTCTTACTACATCTAATAAAACTTCAACTGTGATCCCAACTGAATTCCCTGTTGTGTTAGCAAGTAGGAAACTATTCTGAGTATTTTCTCTGTCTCTTTTGTTGTTTACAAAGTACTTCTGATAATGCACTTCTCTCTGAATTTACTAAATTAACATGTTGTACTTATACCAACTAGTTTACTACCCTTTAACCCTCCTCTCTTAACAGTCAGTGCTGCCCAATTAACATTTCCTTTCTGTTTTCTATGCTTGAGTCTGATTATGGGGGCTAGGACAGTGCATTTTGACTAATGGTCAATGAGAACACTTGCTTGTTTTTATATCAGTGATTCCCAGATTTAGTCCATGACCTTCCACCATAACTTTGTGATCATGTTTGGTTCCTTGACAACAGTCTTCTGTTACTCTGAAACTCCTACTCTCCTCTCATCTATTTTTATGCTCCTGTTTAAAATTTATGAATCACGTTTATTAGCTAGTTTGTGTTATTTCTTTAGTGAAGTTCAGCTTCTTGGCCTGGACTTGTAATAGACTTTGTTAGGGATGAAAATAATGAAAAGATTACTTACCGTAACTCACAGAGTAGTCAAATGTCCTTTATTCCAATTTGTTACAAATATACGCAGACATATGTAGTGACCACGTAGCCTAAATGTGATGCCCCATCTTTACTTACTCTCCACAGCACAACATTTTCTTCCAGTTTTCAAAAGTGGAGCTTTCTTTCAAATTCTTATTTCAAAAATCTGTATAGCATTTTGATCTTTAGTAAAGATGAGTAAAAAATACATACTTTGTATATATATAATTTTATGACTTAATTAGCTCTAGAAAATATTGTGCTGGCTTTAACAAATACCTGATACTTTGACTTTTGTAATGAATATATTTTGCTCCCAGGAAATTTCTTAATTATTAGCCTACGTATCTCCTACATATTAGAGCCAGGGAGAAAATCTGCTAAAAATTGAAGTCATAGATTTTTGCTGAAAATAGATTTAAATAATATATGTATATTCCCAATGTACAGTGATATCAACAAAAAATATGACAAAATTAACACTGAAATATTGTCACAAAAGTAAGTGAATAGATGAGACTCATGATACAGAGAGTAAAATGAAAATGATGATGATGATGATAAAATTATGACAGTAATGTTGATGCAAATTTGAGCCAAGATGAATTCATCCTTCAGAAAGCAAATGGATATTTAAGTACATTTTTGGAAGCCATCTTTTTCTCAGTTGAACATTGAAGTAATTATTTTACCTCCCCTGGAGAAACAGTTATTTGTAGATTTCAGTATAGTTGGTAAAGGACCCAACTCCTGTAGTTCTCTTTTTTTCCTGAGACACCATCATGGCAAGTAAATGGAAGAATGCCAGTGTTGCTAGTGCTGGTGTGAAGGCTACATAGTGAAGTCTAAAATTCAGGAATTCTAACCTCTGATGAGTGAGTGCTTTTATGATCTTAAACTTGTCACTTACGTCTTTTTTTATCTTTTATCCTCACACTGAGCTATTCATGATTCCAATCACACTTGCCTATTTCATTGTAGCTCCAGAAGATTAATTGCTAAATGTCTGCCTAGAGCTTGGGAGAAAAAATAAATTAATAAAGAGAAGCTGCCAAAAATGTTGCACTGTCAATTTTTTAAAACATCAGAATAACTGGTAGGCTTTTCCACACATTTTCAGCTGTCAAAATCTTACTCGTTTAATCTTTCTAAAGCTAGCTTAAATTTTACCCTTTTTTGGTGAAATTTTCCCTTGTCTTCCGTCAGAATAAATCGATGGCTTTTCCTCAACACTCTCCAAAACTTTGTTTTCACTTTTGTTGCAAAACTGATTGCAGGTTTTGTTTTTTTTTTTTTTTGTACCACAGCTGTGTATGTGTCTGTACACAAACTCTATTTAAAATATCATTTTAAGGTCTGCTATTGAACAAATAGAAAATACCAAAACATCCTAGGTCACATTTAGGAGAACTCTAGTTTTATTTATTGTTTTATAAATCTCATAAACTAACTAAATAAAGGTCTCTCTTGTTGTAACTTTATCAGAGATGCATACCTTACCTCTGCTTACAGCAAAGTGGAATGAGCTAGACCGAGGAAAACATCTGGCAAAATGCCAAACAACAATAAAGCTGAAATAAAAGCAATCATCATTTGTGACTGAGGAGGCAAAGATGGCCTTGTGTCGACATTGCCTAGGGAGTGAAGATATTCTACCAAATCTATTATTTCATCACTGACTGAATTTAGCAAAAATAGCAAATAGGGAAAATGAAATTTTTAAATTATTAAAATAAGTACATATGATTGATTATTCAAAGTCATATCTAGGACTTTTCTGCTTCCTTATCACAGAGACATTACGAGATAGTGTTGCTCTTCCTAATGTTTCTGCCCCTCCACGTCTCCATTTTAAATTCTGTGAAAATTCTTTTTTTCTCCAAATAAGTCTTTTCCAAATCTACACAGACCTACTACCTATCTCAGAGGTCCTTCCCAATATAGTAATGTTAAAGGATTTTGGATGGTGATTGGGAATATTACTTTTATTAATTATTAACTAAGGTTTTCTTCATCCCTCCTTTAGCATGTGAAGAGTATAAGTAAGGAAATCCATAACTCTCTAAAGTGTGTCTTTTAAATACTCAGATTGAGGCATCAGCTTTTTCAATGCGAAATCTTTTATTCAACATCAATGTCCTTACGTTGCAAATTAACTTATACTAATAATTTTGTTCACATAAGAATAAAGGAAAAGAAAGCTAGTAAGTCACAGGCATGACATTAAACTCTTAGCCCTCTGATAGGAAATTAAGAATGTTAAGAATGAATTATTGCCCAATATTGAAAAGGAAGACATGCTAATAATGTTTAGATATTTTCATATGTAATTGTTGGCAAAGAGTCCCTTTCCTCCATGGAGAAATACTGTAATGTATTTATCTAGTCCAATCTGCTTTGACAGATCCTCTAAGTTTATATGATCACACTATGTTTTTATATGAAGGAAAATGCAGCATATAATATATTTGTGGAAAGACGTTTGTTCAATATTGTAAACTTTTTCATAGAAGACAAAATTTAAACGAATTTCATTCAAGTGAGAATTACTAGCAGCTAAAGTTAGATGCAGTCATTGAATCTATTAAAGTCAAATAGAAAAGAATCCCATATTATCAGTAACTAAGAGGGGAATTTTGAGAAGCCCACACATATAAATTGTTATTAAATAAATGGATGTCCAAGTGTGATGCTTAGTAAAGGAAAGTGATGCCATAAAAGCTGATTTTATGTTTGGGAGGAGACACAGCCACTTGTGGTGGTGTTTGTTTGTTTCATATAACGTGCTACCACTCTACCATGACATTTATTTATTTTATTTTGACAAAATTTTGAAGTGGTTGTCCTTGGAATTCATAAAACCCTATGAAGCATGAGTTTGGGGTAACTTAGTTTGTATTTAATCAAGTGAAACAAATGGAAAACTTATCCTGATTCACACAGCTCAAGGAAAATCCTACAACCAGTAGAATTAACATTTTATTTTTTATATAGACTCAGTGCTTTGTTAGCTTTTTACAAAAGTCTGTTTCATAATCAGTTGATTCATACTTCTGTTCGTTTTGCACACTATCCTACCAAAGAATATTTCCTCCTTCACTTCTGATTAAAAACAACTATATGGGTTATCACATAAAACATATATCACATTAATTTTGGCTTTCCGGGTTTGTATTTGCCCTAAGAAAGCAAATGAAGAATTGATTATTCATATAACTTAGGAAAATTCTATAATCAGTAGAAAATCAATAAGGATAATCTTTTACAAGTATATTTTCATGTTTATGGTCTACATTGGTCATTCCTACTTTTCTGAACCTGACCAAGTGGCATATTTTTAAATAATCGTTATTTGTTCAACAATTATAAACATTTACTTTAGAGTACAGGTTTGCTTTGGATTGTATGTGGGGTGGAGGTGGTATTTTGATAGCATTTTAAGCACCTTATTGTATCTTTGTCACAGTGAATTTCGCCCTTTCTCCCGAGTCCATCCACATTTCTCAAAGAGCAATGTTCATTACTCCTGCTGTCTCCCACTCTCCTGCCTCTAAGGTGTTTCCTTCACCTCTTATCTCAACCCTCACATCTCTCCACTTAAACCTATCAGTTTGTTTGGGCATAAACCTCTATTTTCAACATTATCTCACCCATCCCATTCCTATATCTATATAGAATATTCATAGTTATCCTTTGGTAAATTTTCTCTTGATGATACTACCATATAATCTCCCAAGTAACAACCCTTCTCATATGTACATGCTCCGAAGTTATCTAAATCTCTCTCCTTTTCCTTGTAATTGATAGAATCTTGTCCTTTCTCTGTGAAACTCAACTTTCTTTTCTATTCTTATCCAAAGTAGAGTCAGGGTGGTGAACTCACTGTTGTCAATAAAAGTCAAGGAAATGAATCAAAGATGGACCATGCAAACACAGGCTAATTATGACCTGCCATTGCAGAAGTCAGGCTTTGTTTCTTTTTATAGCGTGGGTGCACACTGTGCATGTACTCATGTTGATGTCAGTAAAAATCTTACCTAAGAGAAGCACAATAATTTTAGTGAATACACACCTATATTGGTTTATCTAGAATGATCAGGGGAGGAATATATTCTAGAAAATATAGAAGTAAAATAAACTTAACACAAAAGCATTTTAACATAAATAAACATAAAGCAAGTTGGGAAAAAATCAGAGTGATTATTTGCTAACCTATATTCTCCAGAAATTATTAGGCTGCCACGTAAAGGACATCGCAAATAAATTAAACAAATTATGCATTAAATATTCAGATGCCATTACAGCTGAATTACTCAAAACCTTTAGTATGCTGGTTAGTGTGACTGAATATCTAAGGTAAGGTGCAAAACTGTATTTATGAAATTTATTTGCTCATGGAATCCTATTCTTTGGAAAATATGCCATAGGATTTATGTCCCTTGAAATACACATTTTGGATTTCTAATTCAATTAATTCGTGTTAAGAGATGTCTGTTTAAGTCCAGGCAGTCATTATAAATGCTGAGTTTCATTTCTTAAAATGGGAACTTTCCTTATTGCAAAACTTCAGATTAAGAATGGTAGCCTGCTTTTTAAAAAATTTTAGCCCTTTTCTATCTACTTCCCTTGAAAAGAAAAATAAAGGAATATAAAGAAAACGTAGGTTGTAAACATTGATTTGGAAGAAGCCATTTCTTATCATAATGACTTAAGCTAAAAATTATACACATGCCAGCCATGGTTGAAATACTAGGCAGAAATGATACATCAGCGTCTGAATTTACTTCTAAAATATAGAGTATAAAATTTACCATAAATCCTGCAATCTAACTTTGATCTCAAGCATATTGACTTCAGCTGTCTTAACGTAAAAAGTTTTATTGTAAATCTTAGGAAAAGTCATTTTACTTGAAACATATTCATGTAAAATTCACCTCATTGTCAATGTCATCCTTATTCAATTTGAACACTTTTTCCAGTTAAATGGCTTATTTCATACATCAACAGTGACAAAGGCAAATAACAGAAAATAAGTCTTGAGAGAGAGGAGTTTCATGTGAATATAAATGAAAGTGTATAAATCATAGCAAATTGTTTGACTTTTCTAGGTGAAATGGACTTGAAGTAAGTACTGAGAATCAAAACCAACATAATTTGGGAAGATCTAAAAAGAACAAATGAAACTGAACTAAATATACTTATGATAATTTATTTTATTTTCAAAAATATTATATTACCCCTGAGATTTCTTTGTGGATATTCAAAATCAAATTAATATTATTGAATTCCATATTTGTTACTTTCTATAGTTGTAAATAAATTATATTTATTTTGCATTCACAGAATGCTATACATCACATTGTTCACTTTTTGCCATTAATACTCTCTTATAAATAATAGCAAAAATAACATCCATTTTGAGATATATTTCCATTAAGTGGTGAGAGTATGTGTTTACTTATCTGTACTTGAAACTTGATTTCATTTTGGCTACTAATATGAATTTTCATGTTGATGAATTGGTTTTCAGAGTGAAATTCTGTTAAAGCTATTTGGTGTTCATAGAGGTCTAACTCATAACCTTGGTCTTATTAGGATAATGCTTTCTATATTCAAAATTATATGGATTTAGTTATTTAATTATGATTAATTCATTCATTTATTCACTCATGTTTGCTAAATACCTACTATATGCTAGTCAATGAAGAGAGACAAGGCTTCTACTCAATGTACACTGCTTTTATTGGATGTGAAAGTTTTTACCTATCAACAAAATTTTTTAAAACATGAATATACATTATTACTCTGTAGAGTATAAAAACAAGCCAATAGACTAGCACTTGGCTGAGTGGCTACTTTAGACTGAGGTAAGCACCTTGAGGAAGAGATTGAAATATGAGAAGATGCCAGCCCATGAGGGAATCAGGGAGGATTGCCTTGTGAGCAGAAGGAATTGTTAAAGCAGGACTAGGCTTATAGTTTGAAAAAAATAGCAAAAGACTCTATGCTTTTAAAACTTTGGGCCAAGGGAGGATATTAAGGGGTAAGATTGGCAAGGTATTTGGGACCAATTTAGGTGGAGATTGGCAGGTCAGAGTAAATGCTTAGAAATGATTCTAAGCCCCGTGGGAAACCACTGCACGTCTTTACTCAGATGTGCAGCACGGATGGACTGCATCTACCGTGTAACTTTATTGTTCAAAGATAGTCATCAAGTTTGATTTTTATCATCATATTCCAAAAGGTACTTATTAGAATCACCTGTATTATTTTCTGATATTTCCTCCTTTTGTTAAGAATTACAGTGATGATTTATGTATGTATAGCATTTATATTTCATGGATATTTTCAAATATAATGCTTTGTATGATCTCCATAATGTCCCTTCAGAGTATGTTGAGAGGTGATACACGTAACGTTATTTGACAGTGGGGACTCTTGGGCCAAACTACATCCAATTTCTGCCACTTAATGACTGAATGACCTTGGAAAAATTACTTAACCTCTCTGTGCTTCTTATGCTTCATCTGTATAAAAAAAAAACTGAGTACTCATTGAATTAATTTACTGAGAGTTCTTAGGAGTGAGCCTGACCCTTTCTAATTGTATTAGTTATTATTATGATGTAGGACAGTGATCTTGCCAAAATTGTGGTTGTGCTCATCTGTTCCTCTAGGCAAATGGCACTCTGACCTCTCTGGGCCTTGGTTTCTTCTTTCCTTATGAAATGGGATAAATATCTTTACGTGGCATTGTGAGAGCTTAGTGACGTCCTAAAACATGTTCCTAAAACATAACTGCAGTTCTGGGTAAATAATTCTGGTTACTTCCTTTCCCGTATTTAAATGGCAAAGCTATATTTAGAGAGCTTTAATGGGTTCCCAAGGTTTGTCTCACTAACAGATAAGAAGTAAATTCACCCAGCACTTCAAGTTCAACTTGATGTTCCCATCAGCTGCCGGGTGCAGCAGCAACGTCCGTACTTTCCGTGCGTGAGAACAGGATGAGCGAAATCCAGCACAGCTTTGAGAGAATGATCAATCTGGAAAAAAACTGGCTACAATGGATTTTCTTCCCTGTTAACATTTGTTGTTACTTTCAGATCTTTTTTTTTCCTCTCCATTTCTTGGACTATTCAAGGGTGAAAGGAAAATACATTGAAAAAAATGTTTAACGACGGCTGTTGTCTCCGCTTATTAGAAGGCAAGGGGCTACACAATTGTCAACAAGGCTCAAGGATATTCTAACATAAGAGAGCCTCAGTGCATCGACATATCCTTACTGGATGAATACATAGAGTTTCTATTCTTTTTTTCCCTCACATTTAGCTTTACTTGGAATTTTGAGTGACATTTCATTTTGCCTTCAAGTTAAATACAGACTTGATATTTAATAATGTAACCTAGTGTTCTTCTAAGTTAATTATGTTATTTATTTATGGCAGTAGTACCTAAAGAAAATGAAGAAACCATGGGCCTGGTAATTATGGGATATTAATTTGAGGATATTACAAAAAAGTATGCCTCTGGGCATATCTGAGCACACACATCCAGCTCTCCCATAATAGAGCTTTAGGAAGTTATTATTATATTTTAATTTATTTCCTTATACTCTTATTGTGCTGATCTTTGCCTGTCTGCTGTCAGATCCCGTCTTTTCTATTAACCAATTATTTTCTTACCAATTAACCAATGACAGTCACTGAAAAAAAAAAAAGTAGGATCAGGGGATAGGAGAATCACCCACTATCTTTTCCTGCTTCAGGGAAGTTTCCAGAAGTAGCTGGATCTCATCTTTGGTTCTTATTCTCACCAGAAGCCCAGGATCCAAGGCTCGAGTTACTCCACCTCCTCCCAAAAGCTGGTGATAGCTTCCTGCTTTGGCCTCGCCATCTGGTCTTTAGGCCTTCAACTTTTTAACTGCTTTGTAACTATTTCAGTCTTGGAATATCTAATGTGGGCTTTGTGTTTTGTTTTTTTTCTGACTGATACACTGATTTACTGCCTAACACCCCTAGAGTTAATATTGTGATATATATTTGTATTTGGCATGAGAAGAAGCTAAAATCATACTGATTTGAAATATTTACATTTCAGACAAAAATATGTGGTTTCAATTATTCAACAAAAATTACGTAACTTCTACTCACAGGACAAAATTATCAAGTTAAAATAAGCATGAAAAGTGCCTGCGCTTTTAAGAACAGCTGGAAATTAATTTCTTTGCTTTGTTCTGCAAGAATCTAAGTCTATTTGAGTTTGTATTGTTTTTAAAATTGAGATTATCATTTTCACTAGCTTCTTTTAGGTGCTTCACCTGGTATTTGTTAGCAGACGAAGGATGTTGAACTCAGTGCCCTTAGGAAAGTAAAAATAGGTCTACTGAATATGAAGGGATGAGATTACCGTCTAGAAAATCAATGCAAGCTGAATCTCTTTCCTATAGGGCCAAACAATCCCATGTATCAGTAAATTATGGGCCTGATATTCATCACAGGACTTTACAATTGATGACCGTAAAGAAGACCTTAACCTAAGCCTCGGGAGAGGCTAAACTGCAGTCAATTATTCTGATCGATAAGGTAGGAAGTTATGCAAAAAATCTTTAAATTACAGTACAAAATGTTTTGATATTTTAAGTAAAGACCTTCCCTTCTTTTCGAAAAGTCATCTAACAAATTTTCTTTTCTTAGAAAAAAAATAGTAGCTTGCATTTGTTTATTATATGTTGGTTATGCAGTAGACATTATTATAAACATGATGATACATTTTTGTTTTTAAACATCTCAACATCCCTAAAAGGTGTGTACAATTATTACCCAAGTTACAGATGAGGAGCTAAAGCTCACAGTTAAGTAGCTTGCCCAGGGTCACTCAGCTGGCAAGGGCAGGTTGACCCCAGAGAGCGGGCTTGAAACTTCTCCAGTGTGTTCCCTCACAATGCTTTGGTAAGTTGTTTAGAGGCACAGTTAAGGCTGTTAAAATTCATTTCACGGTAAATACCAGGAAAGAAAGTGTTCAATGTATAAAAATAACAAATCATTAGGTTGCACACATGAAATTAATTTATTATGTCAATTATGCATCAAGGGAAAAATAAAGTGTTCAAGACTAATTTGAGGGATAGCCTCCAACCTCCAGTGCCTTGATTACCATAAGTAAACTATCTTAGCACGTATAATTGGTTCCACCATTATTGGTTTGCATATTTATTCACATATATTCATATATACATGCATATAGACACACACACACACACACTCACGCACATATACACAGTGATAATCTGATGAGAATCGGATTCACTTGGAGTAATTTTTCCTATATAGTTTCCCATGCACCTCCTTTGGCTTATGGGATCTCTTGTTTCTACAGGATTGAAATGCCTGAGTGAAGATCAAGGAATCGCATTTTTTGAAGAACTCATTATATGTTGTCAAAATTTAGAACCATTGCAGTGCATTTTGAGGTCCTTAAGGGAAGAGACTGTGCCCAGCACTGGCCCTGATACAGATAGTTCTCAATAAATGCTTGTTGAACACAGCAAGTGAGCAGGCCATCAGGATACAGTCAAGGATTGGCATCACATCAGATCAGGCAAGAGAGGTAATCCTAGGACCACTGCCCCTTGAACCCATCTCAATTCTAGCAAAGGGGATCCATTCAAGAATCTCACATGGGGAGAAT
This sequence comes from Camelus ferus, assembly GCF_009834535.1. Classification (NCBI taxonomy): domain Eukaryota; kingdom Metazoa; phylum Chordata; class Mammalia; order Artiodactyla; family Camelidae; genus Camelus; species Camelus ferus. Next base: position 9,376,819 of record NC_045698.1, on the reverse strand, counting down.
AGTAATATCTGTGATACTGCGTCAGCACTTCCTAGGGCATAGTGGAGAAACCATCAGGGCTGGAATAAATTTCAAGACCTAAGGGTGAGTTAGAATTAATAAGGGAGCTAAAATCAGTGGGTAGGAAAGTGAGTAAATGCTACCACATGAAGTGGAATAATAGAAAAGATGACAAAAGGCGAAGACAGGGAGGGACTACATGTCTGGGGAAGCAGAACCAACGTCACCAGGGGCTGGCCATGCACCTCTTTCAAACCTGTGAACCCTTAATCTTGCTTCTGAGTTCATCTAAGATCTGTGGCTGTTCTGAGGACCTCTTCCAGCATCATCCTGAGTTCCACAGGCGAACAGATAATCAGAAATAGTCCCTAGTACACTGATAGGATGAGAGGCAAGATAGGAGATTAGAAATATTTGTAATTAGACAAAAGGCGGATTTGACCCAACAAACTTTATTAAACAACATTGTGACTTCATCAGCCATTTTCCAGATACAAAACAGGTATTTTGTTGATTTCTTCTATTTGATTTTATCCCTGAACTACATGAAATAAAATTATTTAAAGGAAGGTGTCAACTGTGGGTCCTAAAGGTAAAGAAAGTTGTATTTCCCCAATATTCATTTAGTGAGCTTTGAATAATAGAGGCTCAGTGGAGTTTCAATTTCTCCCTGAAGGGTCAACATTTTGCTTATATATTACACACATCAGTAACAAAAAGTGTAGGCTGAACTTTGCATTTAATGGCATTATAAAATCAGATGCTTTAATAGAGAAAATATATGAAAGTATAAGAAAAATACCTGTTTCAAAACTGGCAAATGGTGCTTGTTTGCCCTTCAATGTGCATTATGTAAATTAATCTAAAATTCTTACATTTTCAAAATTATGGCATAAACTAAGAATTAGGTTATTGGAAATGACAGTGCAGTTAATAATGATCCTACGAGAATTTACTTTATAAGGAAGCATTTGAATATTTTTTAAAGCCTTCTTTCATGACAGTGATGATCTTAAATCTAGCTGAAGTCAAATAAAGTTCTTTCTAACTGGAGAAAATGTTATATTTTCTTTTTGTTCTTGGAGTATTCATTCATTGGCTCCTGAATTTGGAAAAGACATTTAGAATATTATCACCTGAAGACTCAGTCTGAGAGTTCACAGATATGATTAATTTGACTTTTATTATTAGAGTCCAGAGGGCTTTGTCCCTGTATTCATCTCCTGATTCATCTAATAATAGTAAGTTTTCTCATATCAATTTTTTTCTTTTTGCCACTAAGTACAGAATACGAAAAATTCTGAATTCTCAGCTATGTTCAATACATTTTAGAAATAGACTACAAAGATGATGTTTCCAGTGTATACCTTCTTGAAAGATGATGCAATACTTTGGGCAATGCAATTATAAAAACCAAAAGATAATGTTTTAGTGTTTCTTCATGGTTGCAGCCTTTTCATCCTTCTAAAGTTTACTTATTCTTTTAATCTTTGGTTTCATGGTTAGTAATTATGAATAATGATGAATCATACTTGTGATTTTCCTTTAATTACTCTGACAAAGAATGAAAGCCTGAAAATAGCAATACTCACAAACAGTTGGAACTACTCACAAAAATCCTCTAAAAATTGGTATCAGTAGACCTTGGTGGTGTACAGAGGATTAATGAGGTCACCGGGACCTCCTGTTTCAACATTGCTTTTATATTTCTATAGCTTTTTGATACCATTCTTGAATAGATTTGGGACAGTTTTATTTCTCTTGTAACTCATGATTTAAAACACAACCAACTTTCCCTTCAATCTGTAAAAGATCCGTTCTTGACTATTGCATAGTTGTAACTAAATAGTTGGGTATAAATTCGGATTTCCACAATATGGACCTGAAGGGTGATTTTCTTCCTGTTCTGCAGAAAAATCAGGAAGAAAAGTATGGTTCTAACTTTTGATACAAGAGCAGCCCTAAAGGGCACAATCATACCAAGGGAAAATAGTGAAATAGATCAACTTGCCCTCCCCTCCCTCATCCAACAATCTGTAAGTGATTTTGCCCCTGAGTGATAAGAAAAAAGAAAAAAAAAATCTTAAAAGCATATAACTACATGTGGTTTTGCAGGTTTGTATTATAAATATATACAAGTTGGTTAATATGAAACACCTGAAAGCCAAAATTTAATTTAAAATGTGCCAAGCAATGCCACTAAATGTCAGCCAGAAACAAAAGCAAACATCTCTGCAGAAACTCAGTTTCAAACCTGACTTCAAAGAATTCCTCCAGAAGTTTCCATGAATACAAACTCACAATCACAAACCACAAAACACACAATATAAAACGGCATGATTCAGAACCAGCAGATAAAGTAGAAAACAGAATGAGATCTTTAAAGACATCAGTACTAAAATTACCAAATGAAGTACAGAATCACCATAGACATAAAAGTTATCGAAAGTATATTTATAGCAAGACCTATCTAAAAACAAGTAGATTTAAAAGGAGACTGAAGAGAAAGAAATAGAGAAATCAGTAGTAGTTGCACAGGTTTAATAGCAGATCAGGAACATCTGAAAAACACTAGTGAGTTTAAAGATAAAGCTAAAGAAATTTTACAGAATGCAACACAGAGGGGTAAAAATATTTTTAAAAACCTTTCAAAATAATGAAAGCTCAAGTGAGAAGGAATATCACATATCTGATCAGTATTTCCAAATAAATGGAGAGAAAGTGGGGAAGAGGCAAAGTTAGAAGAGGTGACTGAGAATTGTCCATATGATTATGTAAAACAGTATACACGTTTTGAAACCCAAGAATAATAAGCAGGATAAGTGAATAGGATACTTCACCTAAGTATGTATCACATGAAAATCTGGATCATCAATGAGAGAACTAAGGTTTTAAAAGCTTCTACCACAAAAATGGTAGATTATTTTTAAAGGCATACGTATTATTCTGATAGCTGAGTTCTCAACCACAAAAACAAAAAGATAGTGGGGAAAAAAGTCATAATGTGCTTAGAGGAAGGAAAAATAGAACTCAGAGCTATATACTGACTGAAAATACCTGCTATCTTACTTTGGAGGTTAAATGGGACAAACCCTATAGAATTACTAGTAATGTCTGGTGTGCTAATATATTGTTTGATGATAAGATGGTTTAACTTGCTACACATGAGTTATTGTATGAACAATAGCCAGTTGGTGGTTTGGCATTCCAGTTCTAGTTTTCTTTGTTTCTTTTCATTTATTCTATCTTATTTTAAAATATTTCTTGGATTCCAGTTGTAATCAAAGTTATTAGATGTTTGTGTAATAAATTAATTCATTTTCCAAGAGGTTAGGCTGATAAATTATTAACCTCATAAGCCAGTAATTTAATGTTCTTGTTTTCCCTCATAATAATAATCACAACTGAGTTTATATTCCTTTAAAGCAAATTTTATGATCTAATGAGCTGTGCAAGACTACTACCACTTTAAAGTACTTTTGAATTTTAAATAATACTTTGAGATCATTCTTCCTTTACTGATGGGATTGCAATTTGATTTCTCATGCTATTTTGAATTACATAAATCAATGAGGATTTATTAAATATTGTATGCCTTGATTGCAATCTTAATTTTCAAGATCTCTGCTATATTTGTTTTTAAATCAACAAATGTTATTTGTTCTTTTGCTTGTGACAGGAAAATATTTCACAAGTGCTTGTAAACAAATTGTAATATATTATTGAACTGGGACAATATTCATGTAGGTTTTAATAGAAAATGTTGAGAGGAACTATTCATTTTTCAGGTTTATGTATCTCTCCAAGTTACTTTTCTAGTAGAATGCTGATATAAGAAATTTGATGTACCAGGTATTTGCCATTCACTTCAAAAATGAATGAAAAACCTAAGTTCACAAAGGATACTGAGAAGCTGCAGCCTAGAGGTAGGAGGGACCCCATGAAAATTTGTTGTTATAGAGGGTAATAAACATGGGAAGGGCACTTGGTGCTAAATTAGAAAACTTCCTCTGAACGTTGGGCCAGATACCCTACTGCAGTGGAGAGAGAGCAGAGCGAATGGGAGAAGACAAACTGAAGACCACATTTTTAAATGTAGGCATGTATACTCTGAAGATAATATTCATTGCTGCTGCTGCTGCTGCTGCTGCTGCTGCTGCTGCTTCTTCTTCTTCTTCTTCTTCTTCTTCTTCTTCTTCTTCTTCTTCTTCTTCTTCTTCTTCTTCTTCTTCTTCTTCTAATAATAATAATAATAATAATAATTATTATTATTATTATTATTATTATTATTAATTATTTTGTAATTCAAGAACCACTTCTTCTCTCTCAAGTTTTTTAATAAGTTCGTCCAATACTAACTCTTCTGGTCATGTGTTGCCAAAACATAGCTTTGTCAAACAATTACGGTTTCCTGAAGCCAGTGAAAACTGCCCAGGAAAATGGGACTACCCAGGTGACATTGCCAAAGACCCTAAATTCACACTGTTGGTGGTTTAAATATTTACCTTTACATGTCTTGCTGCCCAATTCTCTGAAAACTCACTTGATTTGACAATTTTGTCTCTTTTCAAAGTCAGATTTCCAGCATCCTGGGCAATATTCTTAAGAGCATAAACAACACTGAAGAAGTAGTTGAAAACCATTGACTCTCACATACTAAACTGTTGGGTTTATTCTTTTAGTCCAATTAGGAAACTCACGCAGAAGTAGAACTGTCTGTTGGATGAGAAGGATCGTTGTTTGTTCAAGGACTCTAAAGTTGGAACTTAAAAGCAAAATGTGAAATTACTGAAACAAGATGAATTTGCATGATAATAAAATGGGACACATCTATTCATAACATTTGAGGGTAAGCCAGCACTCCCAATTCTCTGTGCAGGCGGTTAACATGCTTATTACCATGTATACTTTGATGGATATTCTATTTTTTAAGTGGACTAAAAGAAGCTTCTCTACTCTCAAAAATGCTGTTAAAATCCTTGATATTTTAGTGTAAGAAAGAAAAAAATACATTGTTACTGAAGGCACTTGGTTAGCTGTTAACTGTTTTATAAGCAAAACAAAACCAAAGATTTGGAGGCTAAAATTGTCAAAACAACTTCCATAAGAAATGCTACTTCTGACACATTTTTACTTTACTGATACTACTTTTGGAATGTTTTAGGATCAGATATGAGTAGCTAAATGCTGACTGGTAGTTTGATGTGACGGTAAAGAGGTCAGGTTCCAGGTAGACTCTGGCGAAAGTAGAAGATTTGTTTTGTGCACATTTCCCTTTACAAATGCCTAAGGCTCACACAGAGGAAAATGCTCTTTGAAAGTATTCATAATTTTTATTATCTTACACAACAAGCTAAGTCAAAATTAACAATTATATTTTGTGTGACATAGTAGGCCTAAGTGTAGCTTTTAACATTTAAAGAACTGTTGGTTAAAAGATGGAAAATCCAGAACACTGGCTCACTTGTTTACTCTAAGCCTCCTAATTCTGACCCTGCCAAGAATCTTGTCAATCATTTTTGTGTCTACTGTCAGAAAGACTGCTGGCTTTCCAAGTTTAAGATTAAAAACCACAACAGCAATAGCATTAAAAACTGCCCTATTTTGCCTTTATTTGTGATTCTATTTTCTTTTCTGTGGGACGACGCAAATCAGAATGCATCAAGGAAGAGTGGAGGGAAGTGGGATGGGGTATCCAGGAGTCAAGAGGACCTCTTCAAATTTGGACCTGACAAGTATTTCAACTTTTCTCTTGGGATAGTCATATAAGTCTTTATGAGTCATTTACTAATATCTTAAGTGGTTCACAGGAAAGAGATTTGTAAGTTTCTGAAATAAAATTGTGTCTCAGTTGATCATTTCTTTTTAGAGATTTACCTGAGAACCTTGGTTTATCTAACATTTGATTAAGGTTACTAATAACCGAGTGTATTTCATAACTTTCACCAGAAATAGGGGTAGTTGCTTAGCTTTTCTCAGTGATCATTCTATTTGTTTCTAATCTGAAATATAAAAGTCATAGGTATATAGGGTCATGTTTCCCCTTCCAGTGGTACAGGGTACAAAAAGGCAACTTTCACTACCTCACTCTCCCAACAACAATGAAACAAAAAATAAAAATGTACAAAAACATCGAATGGAAGAGAAAATTAGCCAGCCTTTCTACAAACAGAAGTCAAATATTCCAATCATACCAACTAATTTGGTTTACTAAAAGTAATATTGGATTCTGATTTGGATTCTGGTTTTTATACACATCTTTTTGTCTTTGGAAGTTTTTTTTTTTTTTTTAATCACTACCAGTCCTTCTTTTCCCACATTGTCTTTTCTAAACTCTGAAGATTTTATAATCCATTACCGTTTTCCTTACCTTCTAAAGATGGATATGGTTTCTTATAATTTATTTATACACATATAATGGAGTATTGATATCAACTATTAATGTGTTATGTCCTCTATTTCACAAATATTGAGAGATTTAAGAATTTGAACACAAAATATGTCAGAAAACAAAGGACTTCAACAAATAAATTTCAGTCGAGCTGACATGGAAACAGAATCACACTGGGAATCAGAACATTAAGGAAGTACTACTTTGGTTAATTTTTTTATCTTCCTAGCATGCTAACCAATCCTTAGAACTAATATAATGCTTTCAGTCTGCTGTCTACATTAAATATAATGTTCTCAGCATCCAGAAAGGAAGAAGTGAGATTTTGCACTAATTCCTTAACATTATGATGGTCAAAACAAAGCTTCAGACACGAAGAAATATGACCTGTGGGTAGATTTGGTGATGAGAGAGCAGAGTTGACTTTTCCCCTCTCTCCTTCTTGTAGGATTCCAAAGTTTACCACACCAATGTGAGATAGTAAAGGAAATGTTTACATGTAATATATTTAGGCTTACCACAGTGTTCACCAGAATATGATTTCCATGAGGTAGCTTCAGCTCCTGAATGTTCTGATAGCTAGAATTCTGTGAAAATCCTGCCTCTAATTTTTAAATTGTAGTATGGACTATGAATGACTGTTAATGACATGTTTTGTGCATTTATGCAAGTTTATGTTCTTGATTTTTTATATTTATGCTTACAATCTCTACAGTATGAAAATATGCACATTTGACAACTATTTTCAATAAAGGAGCAAAATTATTTATTTCTCTAATACGGTCCTTTTTTCATGATTTAGCTATTTCCGGGATATTTATAAATGGCTACATTGTGAGGACTCTGAAATACCATAGAAAATGGGAATTAAGCATTAGAGGAGGATCAAATTATTGTGATACACAAACAAAATTTTATAATACTCTATGGAGGCAGAGACAGTGACAGAATAATGAATACTGAGGAGAATGGGTATAACTGAGAAGAACCGTGCAGTAGAACTCATAATAAAGAAGTCCTGGGTCTGAGTAATATATAATCTTCAATGGAAGTGAACAAATATAAAAAGAGAAGTAAGTACTTCTTTAAGAACTGCAAAGGAGCCAGTGGCAACCAAAGGTAAACCTTTTGAGTAATTAAAATGTGTGATTTCATGATGGAAATGTTTTAGTCAACCCACCTGCTATGCTTCCTGCTATTTGGAAAGCAGCTTTAAGGAAATCTATCAGATTCCCAAAATTACTAAATCAATAATACCATATACAGCTTAGCATTAGGTCTTATATTATTTCATACAACTCTGAGTCTACTCAGCATTTGTGTCATATATGAGATGTTCCCCAAATATAATCAAAATGTCAGCCAAATTTGGATATTTCTTTTCTTTTTTTAAAAAGTGTCTTCCACACCTATGATCAGATTGCTATGCATGCCAGAAACAATAAAGGGAAACTCTCCTAACCACTTGGAGCAGATCTATCTGCAGGACTACAGAGAATTCTGCTCAGGAAGCAGCTGCTCTATTTAAATCTGCTTGGCACTACAAGCCATAGGCAAGTTCTCTTGAAAGTGATGCTTACATCATTTACTTGCAAGCACGTTTCCTCTGTTGGGTTATAAAATTACAGTGCAATGTTTCCAATTCAAAATTTCCCATCAAAGTTATAGAGGCTATGAATTTGCAGCCACAAACTCCAAGCTTTAAGAGAGGCTGTTAATCTTGGTTGAATATTCATTCTCTCCCAGAAGTGAATATTTCCCCTTATACTGAAAAATTAAGGAGGCTTTTTATCAAAGACATGGAGCTGAAGGTCCTATCTCTTTCTGGCAGAATGTTTGATCCTGAACCAAGTATCAGTTGAGATCAAAATAAATTGAATTTTTTTTTTTTTTTGTCAATGTGTATTCCAAATATCATTTGAAATTCAAATGCTCCTCATTCTAGGTAGACTTTGAATACGTTCAGATTGGCATGATTGGTTAATGTTAGCATTTGAATAGAAAGCAGAGAAACAGCAAAGTTGGTATATTGCTTTCCCTGATAAAAGGGGGAGGCATGGGAAAACATGGGAAGGTCACTGGAAAATTACTTTTACAATGATCATTTCGTGTAATTTGTTTCAAAGGAGAGAAAAACAAATTCAAATCTGAATATTCCTTGATGCCTTTTTATTTTTGTTCTAAATATTTACAAAATTGAATTTTTACATATTTTTGCACTTATAGTTTGTAAAAAGAAAACAAAATAAATAGAAAGCTGGAGGGAAATTAATTTTGTTTTATTTAAGATGTACATCCTTCTGGGAATTGATCCAAAGAAAATTTTGTGTATGTAGGGCCATTTTATACAATAAATTGTATCCCTACTTATCTTTCAGTGGTAATATGTGTCAATAAGATCTATTCATTGTTAAAAGTCAACATATGAATTTATTTTAAATACATAACGGAGTATCTCATGATATTGTTTTTTAAATTCCAGTGCTAAGACAGGGGAAAAAAACCTGTCACTCAGAAAAATAAACAACTAAAATATGGCACTGTTAAGATTCTATAATTAATGATTTGAATTTCCAAATTATCATTTTGAAGTGTTATTTATATCTTTTGGGGCTTATTCACTACTAACAATCAAATGCTTTACAAATGGTAACAGAGGGATTGAAAACAGTATTTGATTATACGCTTTTATGTATGTTAGTAAGTTTTTAGGGTTGAAATAAAATCTTGTTGCAGATGACTTAGCTTCTTTGGAATTCATGCATATCTCTGTTAGATTTATGGAAAAACAAGATACTAAAGAAGTTAATTCTTTGGGAAAAATAAAGTTAAATTTATTAAAGTTAAAATAAGTCTGTAAGGTTGCTAACTTTTAAACTATGTATACTAAAATGCAGTAAAGCTAAATATATTTTAAACTTTAGAAACAGAAGGTTTATTCTCAATGGAAATTATTATTTGGCTTATTCATTAAATAAACCAGTTAAAATTGTGATGATACCAGTGATAGCTAACATGCATTCAGTGATATTTAAGTGCCGTAAGCACTTTCCGTATATGTTTTCCCTTTGTTCTCCGCACCTCCAAGAGATGCGACTATTTTTAATCTATTTTTTAATGATGAACTGAGTCATGGAAAAGTTAAATAACTTGATCAAAGTCACACAGAAGTAATGGATTCAACCATACGTACATAATATCACTAATCCTTAAATGTTATATGTACATTAAGTTAAACATTTTATCTTAAATAATGTTCATTCACAAATATATTGTAAGATCAGGGCCATTTCTTTTAATATGAGTCATTTGAGTCTGGTTATGAGAGCTTTTTATTTTTCATACAATTTTCAGAAATAACTAGACTGCATCAATGATTATCTACTTTTTAAAGAAAATTAACGAGGAGTTAAAATCATTCACTTTGATTTTCATGTCTTTTACTTATCTTTATTTATGTATTTTTTACAAAAATCTTATTGATTCTTAACTGGGCAGTACTGTTTTTAATCAATTAGACTTTACCAAGGTGTTCCAAAGTGTTTATGTTATGATGAATATATCTCGATTTTTCACTCCTGTTTAATATACATCTTAAAATTTGTTTAAATTACATAATGACAATAGAAGAAACATTTAATGATCACCAAATATCCACGTATTCCCCTGCATATCACAACCTACCTTGCAGCTTGTTTGGTACTATATGACTAGCTCTGGACAATGATTTGTAGGAGGTGTGTAGACACCTGTGCAAAGCATAGATGTATTTGTTCTTCATACATTTCCTCTTGTCCTGCTCCAAGAACAACAAAGACGCATGCTGAAAAGACAACATGAATGACATGATGACTTGTGATATTTTGGTGGAGTCGATCTAGATTTTTGATGGAGTACGGCTGCCAGAAGTGTCACACAACACGCTGCTGACGTTGAATAAGTTAGCAATGGACTTTTGTATCTTAGTAAGATTTGGGGGTTAATTTGCTTCCACTACACTCCCCAGCTTACCCTGACTGATATAAGATTAGGAGCTAATACAGCTGACACTTGGGAATCATAATAATTCACCTGGTGGGAATCGGTGTACATCCTTGTACATCAAGTAGCCCATTAAAAGAAAGTTCTCAGCCTCCCCTGGGCATAAGACAGTGTGCTTTGTAGATGGAATAAACTACACTGATTAAGAAAGTTCTGTTGTATGCCTGAGTGTGCATACCACTAATTAAAATGGCTTTCCCAAGTTTTGTAAATGTTTAAGATTTAATCTTTTTAACACAGAATATTTTAAACATATTCAATGGAGTTTCTTAGGCTAAACCTCCCACATATTTTGCAAATGAATCCCCCCTTATTCACTTGATACAATAAGCTTTTAAATTATGGTTTGCCACATATTGAGAAAAAAATAATCATTTTAAGCAGCAAGAGGTGAATGAAGGAATCCTGCTATTTAAAATCTAACTCAGCTGTGTGAGGTTTTTGACTGGAAAGCCCTAACGGTTTTATTATATCCCCTACAGCAATGAATTACTTACAAAGAATGAATAAAGGCAACAATAACACATTTTAATAAACTACATTAATTAACATATGTTGAATGCTAACTAATCTGTTATTCCTGGCGGCAAGTTTTATCAGCCAGAGGGCAGTAGAATGTCAAGTGAATATGTCCTACCTCCATCATAAGAGTTTGTTTGGAGAGGACAGGCGGTGACTCACAGGCCACGTTAACACATTAATTTCTAAATTGAAATTATTCAAGCAGAGTAAGCTTTCATTTATTTATTTAAGGGGTGTTTCTCACCTTAATATAATATAATGTACGATCAGTAAAAGCAGAATTACAGCCGCCATATATCAACAGTCTCCAGAGAGTTCTGCTTTATTAACGTGCATCGTAATTCAGCACAATTTAGCTCATGGCATTGAGGCACCAGACTTGGATACCTGCTGATTAATACTTGCTGTGGAAATGGTAATGTGCCAGTTATGACCTGGGTAAGGAGTGAGCACGGCTGATGGACTGCACAAGGGGAGTAAATAATACTTTCACCTAGTAACTCATCAAAATGATGAGTGATTCCACGGAGACGTTGCCAGTGAAAGTTAATCACTGTTGAATGAAAAAGTAGTCACACAGTTATAAAGACGAAGATGTTAAAATCATGTGATTTCTCCATTCTTTTCATATTTTATGATCCTTGGTGTTTACTCTCTGTATGTTTTGCATTTGTTCCTCCTGTGGTGTTACAGTATCACCATATTATGCAGTCATTGGTAATGTCAAGAACTGATTGATTAATGTAAAGAAACATTTTGTAGATCACTTTCTGTTTTCTAGGCATTGTGTGAAAACTGGTGAAAGAAAGAGTAATAAAATTTAGCATCTTCTTTCAAATATTTTATAATCTAATGGGAGGGAACTTGTAAACGTATAATTTTAGCAGAGCTAAATGCCAGCTAAATGCATGTTTTGGTATGTGAAGACACTGGTACAGCTGTGAGGACAAGGCAAGTTTCAAATACACCTTTGGAGGTTAATAATTATGATAAAAATCACCAGCGGAGATTAAGCAATTGTTGGTACAATGCTAGCTGTTAAACAGTGAAAAAATGTTGTAAGTATCTTTCAATCTCCTAAAATATTATTTTTTGCATTGCATTCTGTTGCTCTCAGATTTATTGCAGTAGCGTTCTGGGAGATGAAGAAAATAGCTCACTTCTTGAGTAGGTTTTCTATGACAGCTAAACTTAGACCACCGTGATATATGGCCCCTATGAGCCCAATATTCTCCTATTGGTATATTTATTAAAGTAATTTTATTTTCATTACCATTATTTTTACTATCTATTTAAGCTCTATGATGAAAAGCTTTCATTTTATTAATTCTTCTGGATTCCGTATAAAATGACTTCAATTATGATTGATCTTCTTAAGTCCTTTTTTGAGCCATGTTACTTTTATGTTTCCGAGTCTTATGCTAGGTCTCGTCTTGTGTGCAGCATAATTTTTTATCTGTAGGTTAGCCTGATTCTATAGCTGAAGATTGTTTTCCAAATAATAGATTTTAATAAAAATCTTTGGATATTAGGGAAAATAAATACTTAAGTACCTCATGATGTTGGATATACAACAGAGCATCAGATGTGAAGGACCGTACAGTGTTATTCATGGAATAGGTAGAGAACCATACAACATAGTCAGTATGCAATAAATATGTGTGACACGGAGTAGGTGCGCAATAAATATGTATGGACTGTAGGATGCATAAAAAATAAAAGAAAGTATATCTGAGCAGAAGACTCAGAATTTATTTTCTCTTTTACAGTCCTACTACAACTCGAAGGGTCTCAAATACTGGGCAAATTCTTCCGTGTCTGTGGAAAGGAAGCAAATTCTGTTACTGTAAATATTTTCAACCTGGAGTCTTGCGCTCTAGTATAATGCTTGTTACCCAATACTCTTTCTCACATCAGTTTTTCAAATCAAATATTAAATGGGGTTTATATCTGCCCCCTCTTTTTAAAATGAAATTCCTGAAATCATACATAATCTGAATTCTTTATTATACTTTATGGTTTAAAGTAATTTCTAGATGAAAACTCTAAGGCAGCTACACCTGCTCTGGAAAGTATAGTTGAAACAGCTTCTCCTTCATATCATCTATCAAATTGCTGATTTTGAGACACCAACTTCCCACATGGGTGAACAATGCATGCTCATACCTGCGTATTTAGTTAAAATATGTCAATAATGTTTATCAGCTCTTGTTTCTTATCTTCCTCCTTTTGCAGGTTATATGTCAGAAGAAAAGCTGAGCTTTTCTTCTAAGTTAGACGTAAATTAAAAACAACACTGAATTTGCACAGCTATGTGAGAACTAAGACTTCATTATTTGGATTGAGACTTCAGGCATGTAGTATATATATAACCTGTTCCATGGACGCTCATCTCTTCAGGCCTAGAAAATACTACATATTTTAGCGAGAGTGGCTTGGATAGAGATTGTGACAGTAGATTTAGATCAGTCAGATCAGGGAGATTGTGCAGACTCTGGACATACCAAAGGCTGAAAGAAATGTACACCTACTGCACTGTAGTCAAGTTGCACTAAGGAAGATCTGATTATAGCCTGATTGCTCTCTGGACGTAGGTTGGAGATGGGTGAGGGTCACTGGGCTTTGAGTTGAATGCAGTGATAAAAGCATCTGTGATGCTAATAATGTTTCTCTAAGAAATGACCCAACTGAAGAAGTTGGATAATATGACAGGTCTCTCTCAATGTATCAAAGGTAGAATGAGTGTATTAATTTTTTTCTAAAATTCTACACATGGAATGCCATGTGATCTCCTGTGTAGAGTCAGCTGCATTCCTAAAATCCCTTGAATTAGTTTGCACAGTTCTATATTCTGCAGGTGGAACAAGCACATGCTTGAGAAAACTAAAGCAAGTGAAAAATAAACATAAGAACTGATGATCAAGTCTGGGATAAGATTTATTTTGGAAATAGTTTATCCCTTAACATCTTTCTTAGTTCTTACAAGTTGGCTGTCAATTTATTAAGATCCCTGGGCTCGAAATTAAAAAAAAAAAAGCCTATGGTGTTAGGTGGAATATGAACCAGTTCTGACACAGTAGTTTTTCCCTGTGGATACTACTTAATGAGAGATACAGAATATAAGGTGCTGGGAAAGATGTTTCAGCCGTGCATATCATTATCATAAATTCTGCAGTTGTTTTGTAATGGTCATTTCTTAGGTTTTTATACCGGTGCTGAGGTAATATAATAACAAAATACTACTCAATAAAAACATTTCTGTGAAGGGCTACAATAAAAAGATCAAAGCATGATATGACATGAAAGTAGATTTTTTAAATCTATTATCTGGAAAAAAATGGTGTATTTTGCTAATTTTTAGTCATATGTGGCACTGTATTTCAGACTGGGTGTCAATTTGAAGCCCACACAACCTTGAGGAATCCTGAGGAAAGGGTTAGTGAAACTTGGAAAAGTCCCAAGCAGAGTATTACAAGCAAAAAGACGTGGAGGAGGATCTTAGCGAGGGACCGCAGGGAAATAATAAGAATGCAAACAGGAAATTGGAGGAAAGAAGACCCTTGTTATTTCCTGGTGGTATTTTGGTAACTTGTAACCTGCAGTAGTGTGAAAAGTAAGATATGTGCCTAGTGAACTTGATAACGTGGCTAAGAAGATTTCTAGGCAGAACTGACTTCTTTTTGCTGTGTAAGAAAGATACAGACACAGAGAGAGGAACTAAACACAAAAAAGCCAGGATTTCTCAAATTAGGAAATAAAACTCTTTTTCATTCCCATTCTCCTCTGATGGCAGATGATTCTCAAGTGAAATAATAACTTCTAAGTCAAAGATCTAATCTAGGTTGCTATCATAGAAAATATGATAAAGATGAAGCCAAGGGTTATGATGTAAAACATTTGTTAAGACCACAGAAATATCTAAGCTACTTATTTGACAATATGAATTACATTTTATGGAAAAGATGACTCAGACAACAGAGCCAAGAGGCAGAGAGAAAAACCACCATGAACAAGGTTGGAGCCCTAATCAAGGAACTGGGAACATGTGCCTGGCTTGATTTGAGGTCATTTGTAAGTATTTGAAAACAAACAAAAAATCAAACAAAAAATGTTATTTCGTTTAACATCTTATACAGGGTTTGGCTATGCATCAAATTCTGGGTTGCTGGTTATTTTCCGTTGCCGTCAAGTATTTGCTGTCATTGATGAAATCCTTATACTGAGCTGTTGATCTCTCTACTCTGTGGATAGCGTGGACCTTGCAACTGTCAATATTGTCAAATATTTCTCTACACACTTTCTCCCCTCTGAATATCCACAGGTTTGGATTTCCCTGCTGTTTTCCTTGACTAGTGGATACAATTTTTTTGACCTATCTTTTATGGAAAAAAAAATCCTATTGAAGTCTCTACTTTTGGGTTTGAAGGTTAGCTTTAATGCTTAACGAGGTGAATGGGGTAACATTTCTTAAACTCTCATGACTGTGTATTTTTATCTATAAAATACTGAGTTTTAAAGTCTAAATGAGTAAGTGTTTAGAGACATGAATACAATTAATTGTCATTGAAGATTTAGCTATTCTTTATTACATGCCAGTATTATTATTGCTCTTTGAAGTGACCTGCTAAATGCCTAGACTCACTGAGCTGACATGTGACTTCACAGTAGACCGGTCCCTTACAAAGGCTCCAGCATGAGGCATCAGTGAAAAATTCTTTAAAGAATTTATTCTAGAGCTCTAGGTACTGGCTGGTAGGGCTTTTGTAATCTCTCTATTTCGTAGATGAAGGCTTCAGCTGTCCTAAAGTGTTTTTCACTTAAGAATGTGTTCGTTGTGGGAGGTGAAGACATGAAGGCTCATTCTCTGGGTTGTGAAGTCCTACAGATTTTAACAAACACATAATGTTGTATATCCAAAATTATAGTATTGTACAAAATAATTTTACTCTGCTTCATCCATTCAATCCTTTTCTTCTCCAGAATTCCTGACAACTATTGAACCTATAATTTACCTTTTCGGTGATGCAATATCTTTGGACCCATATATTATGTAGCTTTTCAGATTGGCTTTTTTTCACTTAGAAATACACATTTAAGATTTATTCTTTTTTTTTTTTTGTGGCTTGATGGCTCATTTCTCTTTACTTCTGAATGCTATAACATTATAAGAATGTACCCCAGTTTATTTATTCTTTTATTAAAGTTCATCTGATTGCTTCCAGTGTTTGACAATTAAGAATAAAGCTTTTATAAACATTAGCAAGCAGGTTTTTGTGGGGACTTAAATTTTAAACTAGCCGTGCAGATACTTAGGGTCTAGATTTTTCAATTGTATGGTAAAACTATTTAGTTTGGCAAAAAGAAAGAAAGAAAGGAGGAAGGGAAGGAAGGAAGGAAGGAAGGAAGGAAGGAAGGAAGGAAGGAAGGAAGGAAGGAAGGAGGAAAGAAAGAGAATGAAAGGAAGAAAGAAAGAGAAAGAAAGAAAGAAAAGAAAGAAAGAGAGAAAGAAAAGTCTTTCAAACTGTCTTGCAAAGTGTCTGTGCCATTATGAATTCCCACCGGCAATGAATGAGAGTTTCCTGTTGCTCTGCTAGCAACAGGTATTTTCAGTTGTTGAATTTTAATCCTTCTAATAAGTGTGTAGTAGTATCTCCTTATTTTAATCGAATTAATCTTCCCCTTTGCTTCTTATCATTTGTGTATCTTAAGTAAGGTCTCTCTCCTTAGATCACTTGTTCATTTTTTAACTGGGTTATTTGTTTTCTTATTGTTAAATCTCAAGCTCTCTGTTTATCTTGAACAAATTTTCCTTATCAGATTTTTGTATGTAAACATTTTTCCCAGTCTGTGGCTTGCCTTTTTATTATCCTAGTAGCGTCTTTCTCAGAAAAAAGTTTTTACTTTTCATAAATCTAGCTTATCAGTTTTTCCCTTCATTTACTGAACTTTTGATATTATATCAAAAATTCATCACCAAACCCATAGAATTTTCTCTTCCATTTTCTTCTAGAAGTTGTGCAGTTCTGCCTTTTACATTCAGGTCTATAACCCATTTGAGTTTTTTTCTTTATGAATCATGTAAGGTCTGAGTAAAGTGCTGTGTTTATGGATATGGAAATCCAATTTTTCCAGGACCAGTCATTCTACAGTTTCTTCGATTAATTATCCTTGCTCCTTTGTCAAAAATCAGTTGACAATATTTGTGTGGTCTCTTTCTGGGCTTTCTATTCTGTTGCATTGAGCTATATGCTTATCCTTTGAACAATACCACACTGTCTTGATTACTGCAGTTTATAGTAGGTATGAAACTGGACAGTGTGATTCTCCCAATTTTGTTCTTTCTCTTTAGTATTGTGTTAGTTTATCCAGGTCTCTTGCCTTTTCATGTACACTTTACAATCAGATTGTTAATATCTGTAAAAATAGCTTCATGGGATTTCGTTCAGGTTATATTGGACCTATAGATCGAGTTGTGAACATTTCTCATCATAATATTGATTCTTACAGCCCATGAAAACAAAGTCTGTCTCGACTTAATTTAGGTCATTTTTATTTCTCTCAACAGAGTTTTATTGTTTCCTGCATATAAATATTTATATTTCTGTTAGATTTTACACTTATTTCAATTTCTTGGGTGCTATTATAAATGTTATTTTTAAAATTTTAAACTTCAGTTTCTCATTTGTGCTATATATTTAATTTTGAATATTTTAAACTGCAACACTGTTATACTCTCATTAATTTCAACAGTTTCTTTTTGAGTTGTAATGTTATTTTTTAATAGACAATCATGTCATATGTAAATAAATTCCCCAAAACATATATTTTTAGTCATAAAGCATTTTTATTCAAACTTCTTGTTTCCTTGAATCAAAATGTGTATACTTGCTTTTTTCCTAGATTTTTCATTATGATTTATTGAGAAAAATAAAATAATAAAAGTCTTATACTAGTTCAATTGTTATATATCTTGCTTGAATTAAATTCATCTTCCTTAAACTTAAATCTTTAGGTAATTATATCTTTGGAATTTATCTTTAAAATAATTTTTATTGAAGAAAAAAGTAAATTGTTAAAGAACAAATAATTTTTAAATTTTGATTTTGAGAGAAACAAGTATGTTATACGCTTTCTGTCAGAAATGTTTCTTTATATATCTTTCATTTGTATCAATACATCAATTATGTTGCTGATTGCTAAATTTTAATATTCTCCATAAGCATATGAATAAAATTTCAATTTGTGAAAATTACATAGATTAACTATGACACACATCTTAAACCTTTAACGCCAGTCAGCTTAAATTTGACCGTGTCTGGAGTTAAAAAACTAAACTCTTTTCAGTTTTTGTAAGTATTACCTGGCTATGTTTTATTATTCAAGTTCTGTCCTCTAAAGCTAATGTATGGGCCATCACATAACTGCCAGAATTTGAAGATCGAAAATGTTAAAGGACCATGGTAAGATCAGAGGAGTCATTCTATAAGCACAAACTTTTAAACATCAGTCTTTCCTGGATCTTTTCTTCACACTTTATGACAATTTATGAAAGATGAAAACTCACAAGAACTTATTTAATTCACATGTCCTATTTTTTGTCTGAAGAGTTCCTTGATAATTTGACACATCAGATGCAAATAAAGGGATCAAGAGAGTAAAACAAGAATGCATGTGCCACACATTATCTATTTAAATCCAATGTCTGCTTTCCAAAATGTGACACACTGTCTTTTTAGTGAGATGCAGAATTGATCACTCCGAGAAAAAAAGAAATAAGTGTAAAAATTACTTTTCTTTAGAGTTTTTTCTAGTTCCTTAATTATGATAAGAAATAAATATTTATTATGATTATTTTATAATGAAATAACAGTGGTATCAATAACCAAAACTATCATACAGATATAATACTATAATACAAGGAAAATTCTATTATGTGATATAATAATTTTATTCATTTTGTCAATGATAAAATTAACAGTAACTATTAATTGCTACTAATAATGCTAATACAGTATTTCATGGACAAGACCATTGAGGCTTTGTAGCATTCTTGTACTCTTAGCTGTGGAGTTTGAAATCAGTCAAAACCTGAATACTTCAATTTTCAATATACATTATATAAGTAACCTAACACTTCCAAGGTGAGAACCAAAAAAAGCTCCGCCCATTTTCCCACAATCCTTCTGGAACTGACTTACAGAGCAACTGAAGGCAGTGGTTTTATGTGGCAGACCCTATGCCCCCACATCTGGAGTTTGACTGAGAGCCTCCTTTGCTAGAGTCCTGCTATTACTATTCTTATTTTCACTCCCATCCAATGACCTAGACCTCATGTGTATCACAGATAATTCATGTGCCTTAATTTTAGAACATTCTTGGCTCTATAGAAACCAATTTGAAATTTGCAAAAGCCAAGACATAAAAGTAATTGCTTAAATCCTGTTGTAATGCAGGTGGTGGGGTTCTTCACTTTGACACTCACGGTGCCCATTTTAATAAGTGTATAGGGATAACCTTTTTCCTTATTCCTGGAAAACTTTAGTGTGTATTTAACATATTACAAATACTGTGTCATATTTTATAAACACAGAAGTAATAAAACCAAAATTATACATTATATAAGTAATACAATCAAAGCATTGAATTCTTTGAAAATAAAAAAAATGTGGTATGAAAGAAAAAATAAATCTTTAAACATGCAATTTTCACCAATTAAAAATATAAAAACCCATTCATAATTGTAAGCTTCTTAATGCTTTCACTTTCTTTCTTATTTTTTCCATAGTTTTAATAGTTAAATCTTCATGTATTTACTTTTGCATCCTGTATTTTTATAAATAAATAAAAATTTACAGTGATATTGTTTAATTTTATAACTTTTGTGTTTATAATATCTTCAGACTATTCCATTGAATACTAAGAATCTCTTCAATACCGAATGTCTCCCATGATTCCTTCTCCAATGGCATTTCTTCATAATTATCTTGGATACACTTGATACTGGAAAAAAAAATCTGAGTTTATTTCATTAATCCTCAGTCTTCTTTCTCCTTCTGCTATATTTCTTTTGTTTTCCAAGCAAACTTTTCTGTACCTTTGTTAATTTCCTTTATCCCAACACCCACTCTTCTCTCTCTCTAAAACCCAGTACTTGTTTGATATGTGTCTTGTATGTGCATTTGTATTTGTGTACGTGTGTATGCTTGTGTCTGTGTGTATCTGTGTTTTTAAAAATATTTTTAAACTGATATACTTTTATTATATTTGTTTTTTAAACATATTTCTTCACCAAAAATTGTTTTCGATTATTTTTCAGTGTTACTCTAGCTACATATAGTAGTTCATTTCTTCTAGCTGCTTCATAGACCACAGCGTGCATTCACTACAATTCAGTTATGTATTTCCTAAGTCATGGAAATATAGGCTGCCCCTAGCTCTCTGTTACCCTCAGTAAAGTCATGGCGATTTTATTTGTGCATTTTACTTAAGGGCTATATGTGAAAAGTTCTCTGGTATATGCTGGTAGTTTAGAGGGGAAAAAGCATACTTCGTTTAAACGAGAAATTCTGTATTTTTAGACTAAACAGCTATTTTTCTATCACTATGCATAAAGCAGTCTCTGGAAAATGCTTCCCTTAGAGCAGTCTTTGGAAAATGTTTTTACAGCTGTGTATTTGTGTATGTCTTCCGAATTAATTTTATCTTTAAATTAAAAAAAAATCTGAACAGTGGATACATAATATGGAGAAGTAGAATTACTGAGAAAGATCACAGTTCAAAATAGGCATACATTTTATGACAGAAATTGCAGTTTGGAATGAATGTTTCTGCTCCTTTTTAGCCCATGGTGAGGCGTTAGGGAATAGAAGCCACTTTTCAAAGAGGCTGCATCAGTAGAAGACTCAATCTTAACTCAAAACGTTTCATGATGTGCAAACAGCTGTTTTACCCAAATCTATTCATATTCTAGTCTTAAATTAAACCCTCTGTAAAGTGACAGGATTTTATGGCTTCTGGATTTGAATTCTCTTCTTCATTAAAATACAGTGTTTTATACCATGAAAAGTGAGAGGGCATCTAGTTTTAGGTGGAAGATTTCTACCTTTTCTCTATTCATGAGGGACTTGCTATGAAAGCCCTTTAACATTATGGGTCCCCCATGCTAGCTTATGTGATTATTTATATTTTTGTATATTTATCTGAGACCTCCAAGTAACTAATTAATAATTAATCACTTGAAGATAATTCTTTATGCCACTCTGTCTCTCTAAAGCTTATACAAGGACTGACCAATAATAGAAAGAAGCCAAAAATAAAAAAAAATTACAGCTAGGAATTATTTTCTGAATTTTGGGGGAACCCAATCTTCCATTTTAAAAAATAAGAAAATTACAACGTAGATAGGTAAAGTGAGTTGCCTGAAAACTGACATTTTACGTATTTTATAAAGCCAGAGTTTAGAAAACAGTTTTCTCCCACAAAGTGATCTAAAATAACCTGTATAGTGTTAGCATGAAGTGGGACAACATGTGATCCAATAAATTCCTCCAAAAAATGAATGAGAAAGGATCACATTCTGCAGTCAGCAAGACATCCCGGATAAACCATACTTACTAGTCAAACAATACATCTTTTCTATTTTATTCCCTTTTTAAAGATGCTCGTGAAGACAGTGTAGCTGTCCATAGTTACAAAAACTACTAAACTGAACATTGCCCCTTCAGCAATATCTAAATACAAATGTAATCATTTCTATTTAATTATGGACAAAGTTTTCAAAGCCTGTCACCGAACTTTCTTTTCACACCGTAGCTTATCCAGCAGCTGACCTTGGTTTGATTAAAAGTTGTGCTAAGTGTTCTGGATTCAGCAGCTGCCCCCTTACCCCTTGATTTCATGATTATCCCACTGCCTAGAAATCAAGTTGCCATGTGTACTCATCCAGTGAGAGCACCTCCGTGCCCCTCAGTCTCGCCGTACCTTAGAGTTTTTGTCAACGTGCGTTTACTATTTGAAAACAGCTCTGATACTGAGGATGAGTCTATCAGTATTGCTGTTTCTGAAGGAAGCAAAACAGATAAAACAAAATTCAGAATATCAAGTATCCCTTCAGAGTAGTCACCAAGAAATCGTCCTGTTACCAAATATGCTTATATTTGGGGAGAATATCAGTGTTATTTTTAATGTGTCCCAGAACTAAGAGTGAAATCGGTGACTTTCTGGTTCTTAGACTCTGCATTCCTTTCTCTCCAAGAGTTGAGTAACATAATTAAATCATTAATTCTTTTCTTTTTCTTCAAATCTACATTTGGTTCCACTTCTCTGAGGAGGTTGTTTGGAGGAATTTCAGAATTTTGGTGCAAGAATCCTCAATTATGAGTCGATATTTCAATTTTGGTAGTATTCCTAAGATTTCTACATTCCATATCTCAGATTTTGTCCTGTCCATCTACGCCTAGAAGACATTTCTCCTTTCATAGCCTCTGTTCTAAATAACACTGATTTGATACTAAATTCTAACTTGACACTTTGGCAGTCACTGTCTGTATATGTATTTCTGTGATCCTCTCAAGTCTGCCTGCTTAGATCTTTGTGGTAGACTATTGCCTTGTTTGTTCCAAACAAATCACATCTCCTAGAATTCATGTCTTTGTGAAGCATCTCCCCCGTTGACCTTGGGTTTGGCCATTAGAACCTTTGCAAGCATAATGCAAACAAAGCTCGACAAATGCTTACTTACACATGGGGATTTTCCTTCTGGAATGCTCCTCTTTAGAATCCTGCTGCCCTAGCTAATCACTTAAAATGTCCCAGAACTCTCTAAACAAGCCAATTTGAGACAATCCCCAATATTTAGGGATACGCATTAGTATAGTTAATCTATGAAGACAAACAAGAGGATGTCAAAGAACGCGAAGTGGTTACCTTTGCGATTTTGAAGTGTGTGAGGACACGTTATCAAGAAGGGCAAAAGGAGACGTCGAAAGTGTAGATAACATTTTATCTTAAGCAATCTGTTTTGAAAATTGTTATCCTTTAAAATAAACATGTATCTCATGTACCTCTTCTTGTATGCTACATTTTGTGATGAAAAGAGATTTAATGATTTACTATCACGTAACAACATAGTAACTAGTGTTAGAAGCAGACCTAATATAATTACATTTTGCATAAGCATATGGCAGTTTTTGCTTAGCATTTTCCCATACATAATCTCTCTTAGTTATCCAATAGAATAGTCTAGTGATGAAGGTTTTATTTTTATCACACTTGCAGACATCTTATGGAATTGTGTAGAAGGATTAGACATTGCCCATGATGAAAAAGTGATTGATGGAAAAGAAGGACCGAAACCTAGATATTCTTGTGCCAAGATAGAAAGTTTCTTCCACAATATCAAGTTTATTTGGATGCTTTTCTGACCATCCTATTTTAAATACATTTTTAGTAGGTCACCTTTTTGACTGTAAAAGTAATAATTCAAACTTTTTTATTAAGCATTCCAAGTGTGGTGAGGTATTTTTATGATAACACAGTTAAACGTAAAATAAACTTAATAAAAATGTTACATTTTTCATAGCCATTACTTAAGAACTCCCAATTCTTATGCCTTCCTGCAAGGCTCGTTTTTATGTGGAGTCTGTGTTCAAGGATGAATGCATTGTTACTATTTCATTGGTGAGTAAAAGTCATGTATCTCATTTTCTGAAGAAAGCTTATTTTGAAAACATCATTTTGTTGTCTCCAACAAAGATTTATTTATAGAACAATGCTTTTAACTTTATTGCTCTCTAAGAGTTTTGGAAAAACTTTGAAGCTACAAAGTGTGCTCACTCATATTAAAACTTTGGTATGTCTTGAGTTACAGCCCACTTGTTTTAGAAGATAAAAATGGCTTCTCACTCCTCAGGTACTTCATTAAATTTTCCACTCATATTTTTCTTGAGTCAGACCAAGTCCATGACATATAAAGGTCTGTGGTGGTTTTGTGAGCTATTGAAGATACTGTAGACGTTTTGTCTGTTTTCCTGCACAGAGCTGGCTAATGCTAGCAGCACATCATGCATTCTTGACAAACAATGGTGGAAAAATACATTAAGACCAAGAATGATAGTGTAATGTCACTGGTGAAGCACAGAACTCCAGCTGAAACTGTTAAGGCTACTTTTTTCTTATGGGCTTTATTTTCTGAATGGATGTTTATAGCCAGTTGCTTTGTTTCTAACAGAATGAGAAAAATACATTTCCCCTAATTTGTGCTGTCCTTTCCTTTTTCCATCTAAATTCATCTCAACTCCCACATACTATAATTATATATTTCCTCAGTGCTCCAAAAAATAAGCGAAGTGAAATGATCATGATGTTTAACATACTAAATAATATGCACCCTGAAATAAATAATATAAACTAGCAGTAATATTGAACATTTAGAAAATATATAGACTGCTTTTTAGAGGTGTTTTAGGTTCATAGAAAATTTGAGCAGAAAATACAGAGATTTCTTGTTTGCCCCCTGCTCCCACATGCATAGCCTCCCCCCATTATCAACATCCCCACCAGAGTGGAACCTTTATGACAATAGCTGAACCTACACTGACACATCATGGTCACTCAATCTTCATACTTTGCATTAGGGTTAATCCTTGGTTTTGTACACACTACAGATTTAGACAAATGTATAGTGACATGAATCCACCGATGTAGCATTCTACAGTAGACTTTGTCTACCCTAAAATCCTGTGCCCCACCTATTCATCCTGAAACCCAACTTCTGGCAGCCATTGATTTTTTTTTCTATTGTACCCAGGTTTACCTTTTCCAGAATGCCATGTAGTTATAATCATACAGTATGCAGCCTTCTCAGATTATCTTCATTTACTTAGTAATAACTCCCTTAAGTTTCCTCCATATCTTTTCATGGATTGACAGCTCATGCCTTTTGAGAGCTGAATAATATTCCATTGCATAGATGTACCACAGTTAATTTATCCATTTACCTGCTGAAAGACAGCTGCTTCCAAGTTTTGGCAATTATGAATAAAACTGCCGTAAACATCTGTGTGCAGGTTTTTGTGTGGATGTAAGTTTTCAACTCCTTTATGTAAATACCAAATTGTACAGTAAGAGCATATTTAGTTTTGTAAAAAACTGCCAAACTCTCTTCCAATGTACCTGAATCATTTTGTATCCTCATCAGAAATGAATGAGAGTGCCTGTTGCTCCACGTCCTTGCTAGCATCTGATGTTGCTAGTATTTTAGATTTTGGCACATTGAACTTTTGAAAAAAATGTAATTTATTTAAACTAATTCATGTAACGTTAATCAAGCTAAATCCTCACACAATTAAATGGTAGTGAAAACCTTCAGGAGATAATGTTAATAAAATTACTCAACTATTTGATGCATAAACACACATTAATAATTATGATCTTATATATGCCACTCAAATAAAAACTGTTTCCTGAAGATCTACCATTAATTGTCAAAACTTTTAAGATATGTCTTCTCTGGAAAAGTATATATATATATACATATATATATATGTATTTGTATTTATTTATTTATTTTCCTTGAGTAAATTTCTTTGACTGAAGAAATAAAAAGCAACAGTCTACACCATATTTTTTCCTAAAAAGCCATTCATTTAAATACTAAATGGCTTTTCTAGTATACCACTGTAGGGCAATCTCTCAATTCTGTGTAAAAACATGCATGAATTTTGGGAAATTGATCTATCATTTGTTCATTTGGGCTTATAGTGTCCTTTCATCATGAAGACAGACTCTAAGGCGCTGGTAGCCATCAGTCTCTATTAACTATTAAGATCTCAGGCTGAGTCACTATGAAATGGCAAAAACTGTATGTTGATTGCATTAAAAAAGAAAAACTGGCTCATTATATAAAAGAATATATATGACGAATAACATAAAAATCCATTAACAACTGATTACTTCCAAATATGCTATTTAGGAATAATAATTATTGAAACCAATGCAGTAATTTCACTTGATCTATTGAATAGAAGTGTGTACTTTCTATATAAATCATCAAAACCACCTATGTTAGTGCTCTGCCTACTTATAGGATTAATTCCGGTGTAAAAGCAGTAAAGAATGGGGAGAACTGTGATTGCAGAGGAACTAAAGTATGTTATTAGGCTTTGGTTATTAGTGTTTCCAAATTTAAAACCTTATTGTTATTGAAGTGTGATTACTTGCCATCCTCTCAGTGTAAGTGTTGGCAAAGCAATCTGGAGTCAATCTGAAATTCTTAGTGAGAGTTTAAGGCAGAAGAATATGGAAACCCAGTATAAAGGTGAAATGTGTTTAAGTTACAGATTACCACATACATGCTTTCCATTAAATGGCTTAGGAAAAGTAATCATGGTTTTCAGTCTGTTCCTTCTTGTAAACATCAAAATGATAGGTTCATAGAACAAATTAATTGATATTGAAGAGTCTTCTTTAATGTACAGTATGTAAGTGTTCATTTGGATGAGTCTAGAAAATATTCTGGAATGATGCATCAGCATTGATAACCAGGACTGTGTGGTCTCTGACGGGTAGTGTCTGTTTGCTCTTCTTTCATTCAGCTGTGAGAACTGACAAGTTGCCAGATATGGCTCAATGATTGTTGACAGTTGGGTTTCTTTGGGGATAAATTATTAAAGGATGTAATAAACAACAAGTTAGCTCTTTCAGGAATAGTGAGCATTTCTCTATTTTAAAATGCAATGCAATGGTGGGGGGTGGGAAGGGATAGACGGGATTTCAAAATTGTGGACTAGATAAACAAGATTATACTGTATAGCACAGGGAAATATATACAAGATCTTGTGGTAGCTCACAGAGGAAAAAAATGTGACAATGAATATATATATGTTCATGTAAAACTGAAAAATTGTGCTCTACACTGGAATTTGACACAACATTGTAAAATGATTATAAATCAATAAAAAATGTTGAAAAAATGCATTGTAAGATAAGACGATGAGAAGCCCACCTTTACTTTGGACTTGATTTTCATTGTATCACATTTGAAATGATGTTGGCATGTCACAAACCTGCAGTAAGCACCAGGAACTTGTGATTTCTGGGGATGAGATCGGATGTGTTGTATGTGTGGTATCACTCGTCTCCAACTCCAGAAAAAAAAATAACCTCTGTGCTTCTGCTACACAGCAGTAATATGTGAACATCTGTAGACTTACTGAATTGTTTCAATCAACCTGATTAAAATCTGTTTATAAATCACTATTTATAAATCATCAATAATCTGTTGTCAATAAAAGCAAACATTTCATATCTAAATCAACACAATTTAGATCAACACAATAAATCAGCACAATAAATCTTGGAACACCTGGTATAATTTTTTAAGTTAGTTGATGCTACTTTTAATTAATTTGAACTCATTTCTGAGACAAAATGAGTGATTTAAAAAATTGTTAGGACTCAAAATTCTTTGAAGTAACATTTTCAACAGACAGCACTCACTATGACTTATTCAATCACTGTCCACAGTCAATAATTATTTCACATCTTATAAAGTCATGTGCTCAGATAATTCATATGACCCAATTTACCTTCAGAGAATAAACCTTTGAGTTTATAATTACACAGAATAATTAAATATAAATATTCAAAGATGCAATGCCACAATCAAAGAGCTACATCCTACATGGCTGTTATCAGATCATTCCCCAGGAGTAGGGGGCCATTATACCAAAAGAGAGAGTAGATTTGAGGAGGAGGTAATAATCCATTAATACACAAAAGGGAATATGACCTATTGCTAATGCTGAAGAGACAAGAAGTAGACATCAAAATCAAATTTAGAAATTCTGAAGATAGGGGAGTTATACTTATGCTCATTAGAGAGAAAAAACTTTTTTACTTTTCCAGTCTTCTTAACTGATCTGCCTGATTCCAAGACAACAGACTAAACACAATTGATTTCCTTAAAGGAACTGGCCCCTTTTTGCCCTACTTGGGGCTTCTTAACTGCTGTACATACAATGATCCCAGTTTTGGGACCATTATTGAGGCAACATAGGTTTTCAGTTGTATATCTTCACATAGAAACAAATAGACAGAAAAAAGCCCCCCAGTCAATTAAAAATGTTTGACAGAGTTTTCAATTAATACTGATATTTGGTGAAGTTAATTTAAAAATTAAAATAATTTGTAATTTCCTATTTAAAAAACAAAACAAAACAAAAGTGTTTGTAGAGAAATCAGTTATTCCAGAATTAAGTCCAAAAACTCAACATCTGGTTTCTATCTTGTTCACAGGTCAATAACAAACATTCTGTTTTGTAGCTCTGCTTGACCTGTAGACTTACTCATTTAGGTGAAATCCTTTTCTAGAAGATCACAGCATGAAGGTAGAAACTTGCTATTTCATGTAGAGAACTATATGGGGTTAACTGCAAACATCTACAGTCTAACTATCATTAGAATTTCAAGATAATTACCCATTTCAACTCCTTACCTCTTGATAGAAGTAACCATCAATCACTTGGGTAGGTCCTTCTAGGTTTACACTAGTTCATTTGACAATGGTCTTAATTAAACTCTCTATTACATTTGGAATAATCTCATCTAATTACCGAGGCTTTGCTACAATCTTGCCTTTTTGGAGGTTTGATTTAGCTCTTGATCAAGTGGGGAGAATCTATGTTAATGTACTCCTACATTCTCAAGTGCATGTTCTAGACTGTGAAAAAAATTTCAGTAGGAAATTGTGATCTTTGCCCAAACTCCACTCATTGAGTGACAGTCTAGACCTCAGACTTACGTGCTGTTCCTCCAGAATGTACCTCTTCAGCAGGCCAATAGCTTTGAGTTCACTAAATTCTGTGTCATGCCTAATGTGCCACAATGAGCACTCAATAAATGCTTCATTAGAATGAGGATTATTACATTTTAATGTAGAATATTGAAAAATGTAACCCAAATTTAATTATTTCACTATTTTCTTTCCTTCACATAAAGACATAGATACCACTGAATTCATGTTGCCTATAGAAATAAAGGATTTAGAGAGAGATCAATGAAAGAAACAAAAGAAAAGAATAATACTGAGCTTTAAATAACACTTTACAAAAAGCTAATTCAATCAACTCAGAAAATCTGTGCACACAAATTGAGCTGAGTAAGATAATATCCTGCAATCATTCCTACAAAAGAGCTATAAATGAAGTGAATGAATGAAAATTTTACATTAAAGTCAATGGTTTATGTGGAGTCTAAAAAAAAGAAAAAAAGGAAAAAAAGGGCACTATGAACTCACCTACAAAACAGAAACATATTTGCAGATATAGTAAACAATCTTATGGTTACTGGGGAAAGTAGGTGGGAAGGGATAAATTCAGAAGTTTGAGATTTACAGATGTTAGCCACTATATATAAAAATAGATTTTTAAAAAAGTGTCTGCTGTATAGCACAGGGAACTATGTCCAATATCTTGTAATAACTTTTAATGAAAAAATATGAAAATGAGTATATGTATGTATATGCATGACTGGGATATTGTATTGCACACCAGAAATTGGCACTTTGTAACTGGCGGTACTCCAACTAAAAGAAACAGGTCAATGATGAACTGGTCAAAGCAGCAGAATATAAATATTTTAGAAAGAAACTTGATAACATTGACCTTGCACTAATTTAATAAGACTAAAAATAATGATTATTGGTGCTTTATAATCATATGCCAGATCTCAAATGTTAAGGTGCTAGTTTAAGATCTGCAAATGTTAACCACTCTGTATAAAAATAGATAAACTTTTTTCCTTTTGTATAGCACAGGGAACTATATTCAATATCTTGTAATAACCTTTAATGAAAAAGAATATGAAAATGAATATATGTGTATATATGCATGGCCGGGACAGCCTGTTGTTCACCATCAGTAAAATGCTGTATAGAAATGGTGAAATCTGACATATTTGCTTTTTTAAAAGATATTAAGGGGAAATTAGTGTTTTAGCATTATGTATTACGTGAGCTGTTGAATTTTCACAAATATTTTATCAGCTTGAGTATATTTCTAATTATTCTAGCTTGCTTAGCATTTTAAAAAATCATGAATACTGAATTATATTTTTTCATGATTCTGTTGCTATAATAAATACATTTATTGATTTTTTAACATTACGAACATTCATTCCTAAGGATCAATTTCTGGCAGTGACAGAAACTCCACTGACCAGTGAATCATGGTTCTGGAACCCTAAAGGCAAAGAGCAATGAAGGAACACCTACTGAAGGGAATATATGAAAATTCAGTAACAAAAGTTATGGAGGAGGTGAATAAGACAGCTGGCAAGAGCCCTCTTAGAGGCTCATACAAAAAACACATTTAATTGTATGCTTGAAGTGAGTGAATTGTATGGTATGTGAATTATGTATCAGTAAAGCTACTTTTTAAAAATACCCTTGCATTTCTGAGATGAAATTGTGTTTGGTCATGATATATTTGCCTCTCTATATATTGTTGAATTCAGTTTGTCAGTTTGTCAAATGAGAGATAATAGTCACATGCTATTTTTTTTCCTTTCCTCTTCTTTCTTCTTTCCTTCCTTCCACCAAGCCTCCATTTCTCCACCTCTTCTTCCCATTTTTTCATTTTCTTTCATTCCTCCTTTGCTCTCTCCCTCTCTTTTTTCTTTCTTTCTCTCTATCTCTTTTTTGTGACATCTTTTTGCTATTATTCATATACTGGCTTCATAAAACAATTTGGACAATGGTTTATTCTATAAATTAAAAAATTAAATAAGTAACTAAATGAGTAATATTGGCATGTTTTCTTCCTTAAATGTTTGATTTACTTCTCCAGTGAAACCATCTTGGCTTAACTCCTGGTTGGAGTGTTCTTGTTTAAAGTTTTTTGAATTCTTATTAGATATAGAACTACTTAGATTCTCTGTTTTATTCTTATGGAATAGTTTGGTAAATTGTATTTTTCAAGAAATTTCTCCAATTCATCCAAATTATTGAATTTGTAGGCTAATTATGAATTATAATATCTGAAAAAAAATTTACTCAGTGGATCCAAAGGCAAATGAATCAGCTACTTTTTAAGTCAGAACAATCCATCAGAAGAAAATGCATTAAAAACAAACAAACAAACAAACAAAAACAACACTTTTGGGGACCTTTGGGAAACTATCAAAAAATCTAATAGAAATAGAAGAAGTGACAGAGATTTGAGTAGAAAGAATATTTAAAGACATAATATATAAAAAGTTCTCAAATTTTTCAAAAATTATAGATTGAAAATTCAACAAATCATGAATAGGATAAGTTAAAAGATAACCAAGCTTATTCACGTAAAATCAACTGGCTGGAAAACCAAAGGAAAGAAAAAAATTCAAATATAATAGAGAAAATTGACATATTAAGTAGAGGAAACAAGAATTAAAATGATAGTTGATTTCAAGCCAGAAATTGTGGTGTGTGGAGGACAGCAGGGAAAATCGATACAGCAAACAGGCACAGTGTTGGAGAAAGGTAAAACAAATTTCTACCCTAAAATCTATATTCAGCAAAAACACTTTTTCAAGGACAAAGGAAAAATAAAGACAATATCATATGAAGAAAAAAATGAGAAAAGTGGATGCTAGAACATTTTTTTTACAAAAAATGCAAAATGCAAAAAAATGCAAAATAATATTAACCAGGCCAAAAAGGAAAGTATACTACAGAGAAAATTTGATATTAGAGAGCAAAGAAAGAACGTTAGAAATAATGTGTCTCAGTTAATATTAATGTCTGATTTCTTGCTTAATTTTTAAAAAATAAATATGGATGAATCTGTTGTTTTAATCTACCCATCAAAATATACTTTGTAATGGCAGCCCTAGAAAACTAAATATAAAATAAAGAAAATAAGGCGATATAAAGGCTTACAGTTTTATAATCCTTCTGTACGGTGTTTTGTATGAAGTGTTAAAATATTCACTCTCAGTAGGCTGTGAAAATTTAGATATGTATATTATAATCTCAGAAGCAACTACTGAAAACTAATAGAAAGAATTTTGGCCAAGAAGCCAGTAGATGATTTAAAATAGTCCATACTAAAATACCAAAATAATGACCAAAAGGCAAGGAAAGGAAAAAAGTGAAATAAAAATTAGAGAGAACATAGTAAATAATAAAACTTGACAGACTGACAATATTTTCCATAGTTTATTGAAGGTTAATTATAAGGACTCTGTTTAAAAGGCACATACTGACATTGTGGATTCAAAAAGGGAAACCTAGCTACATAGTACCTAAATGAGATGTGATTTTAATATAAATAGAGGTATAAAAGTAAATAAGGAAAAGATAAAAAAAACATTCCAACTACAGGAGGCATGATATTAGTAAAATACAGTAGTTCACCTTTTCCACTTAAATCTGATGTTACTATTCCTAGTTGCCATGATAAATTGAGTCTATTTGATATTGATGTCATATTGTGAGCATACTCAGTGTTAATACGCACCAAACAAACCACAGAACACAGTGAGGACCTCGTGATAGAATAATAAATTAGGGTATTTTAATCATGTTTTCTTATAAAACCCCAATGGTGCAATGCAATTTCTATATCAACAAAGCTAGTTATCTTTGGCAAAACCCGGCATAAAACCAACATGCACCAGAATCAAAATGATTTTTTTCAAATGTTTCCAAAGAGACTCAGACTTGAAATAACTTGCCTTTCAGAATGATCAAGTTGTTTCAATGCTAGTGTCACTGCTTTCACCTTAAATTCCTGCCCTTAGTGGAAGAAAAGTCAATCATTAAACTGTCAATGAAATGCTTCCATGTGACACTAATTTCTAGAAAGCTGTCTAAGTTAAAAGCCCCAGACAAGAGTCCCCCCACCAAAAACAAAAATTAAACCTGACAGCACGTTAAAGTTTGCTTTATGAAATGGCACTTGATTTACATACGGTAACTTTTGAGAACTATGACATCCCCATAACTAGAGGGTGAAAACTTTATTTCCCTTTGTATCTAAGACTAGTCACCTTTGACCAGATGAGAATTCAGACTACAACAATGAGATGGTAAGTCAATCAAGTGTACTCCTGGTTTGTGCTGAATTCACTCCACTCCTTGCAAATATTCTCAAAAATAAGAATGAACTTTGTGAGCTTCTGTGTGTGACACTGTCCCTAATGAGCTGGTGTCTTCTCTATTATGACATTTTGCAAGCACTGTCTACACCTACAAAAACACTCAGGAAAAAATGCCTATGAACCTCTGGACTTTAAATGAATGATTTCTCAAATTTTACAACTTGTCTCACTTTTTTTTTGCTTAATTTTTTAAAATATATTTTTATTGAAGTATAGTCAGTTTACAATGTGTCAATTTCTGGTGTACAGCACAATACTTCAGTCATATAGGAACATACATATATTCATTTTCATATTATTTTTTACCATAGGTTACTACAAGATACTGAATGTAGTTCCCTGTGCTATACAGTATAAACTTATCATTTATCTATTTTATGTATATTAGTTAGTATCTGCAAATCTAGAACTCCTCACACATTTTAATTGTCAACTCTTTGGTTTTCTTGACTGGCTCCATTCTTCATTTTTTGCTCTTCATTTGGACTCTATCAGGACCAGATCCAGAAACGTTAATCCTTTTCCTGCATTAAACCACTTGAGGCAGGCTTTATATCCTGGTTTTGCACATTATGGCTGTGGTTAAATCATATTCGTTCCTCATGCCATGCCCACTGTTCTGTAAAGTCTAGTGTGGAATGATGCCTCACAGACAGAGCTGAGTTAATAATATTAATGTTTAAAATTCCAATTACAGCTCCAACTGTAAAGATCCTGCAAATCCTCACTTTCATCATTACAATAAGCAAAGGCGGGGAAAATTGAAAGATCAACGGCTTATCTTGGACCCATCAGAAGATTCAGTTCAGGGGGAACTACTACTTGTTAATCTGGAGAGACAGAACCCATGACTCAAAGGAACTCTGAGATGGTAATTTTGACCAACTGCATGAGACAGAGGGTAGAAATATATGAATGTGAGACATTTCTGGGGACAAAAACTGCATTCCTCAGGGGGTTCCTATATCACTATAAATTTGACCTACAGGAACATCATAAGTTTCTCACTCTGAATGAGAAGGATTCTCTTATGTATCGGACAGGGGCAGGAGTAGAGAGAAATCACTGTGAAATAGCTTCAGAGCATTCTCCATAATGAAGGTCTACACTACAAGGGGAAATACTTGACAGAGCTTTATTCTACTTGTGGTAGAAAGGGCGTTCCTCTAACTCCAGCTCCATCTAGCCTTCCTGTCTCACCTAAGAGGGGGAAAAAAAAAACCAACATCACCAACAAGAAATAAAACAAAACAAAATTCAAGAGGCCTGAGAGTTTCAAAGAGCTAGGTTGGGAGTGCTGATAGCAGGGAAGGAAATAACGGGCAGAAGGAACACGTGAACCACTGAAGAGATCCACAGGAAGGAAGGACGTAACCCCAAGACGCCAGTCTCCTAAAAGTCCAGCTCACCCCTCCACAGCCAATCAGATGTAGATTATTGGCCAGACCATGAACTGAGAACTTTTGGGTTAGCTGCTGTCACTAGCTTATGATACATTTCTGATGACACAGTCGTGTGGTGCACAGCATGGCTACCTGAGAGATGCTCTTTTAACAGAGGAAGGGTCATGACCTACACATTCTTGAAGACAGGGACTCTGGCCTATCACTGTGTCCCAAGTAACTCTAGTAGTAGTTAATAAATACTTACTGAGTGAAGCAATAAGTAAATGTTAATCTAATGTATCAGTAAACTACATGAACAGTCAAGAGGACCTGGTAAATCTTGATTTACTTGATGAGACAATTAATGCCTGGGAGACAAAGTGGAATGAGATTTATACTCATCCACTTGTTCCATGGCGTAAATTCATGGTGGTTACCAGAGATGCTCTATTGAAGAGAGTTTTATGCAGTGTTGCTCCTGAGTTTCTAAAATACAATTTATTGGATGATGATAGGGAGAAGAAAAACTGTAACATGCTATAAAGACCCTAACACTATCACCACCACCACCAACTAAAACAACAACAGTAATTTTAATAACACTTAACATGGCACATTTTTTTGCCTCCCCATGGTAACCATAGAACCTAGCGTTAACAGGTACAAAAGTTTTAGTGGAAGAATGTATTTGCTTTCTGAATGACTGTGAATTTATTTTTTCTCTCCGTTTGAATTGAAGATAAGTAATGTAAAACAAGTGGCTTTCATTTCTTTGATAGACTCTTGGTAACACAAATGTAATTGTACTGTCACATGGAATAAGTAGCCTCTTCTTCCTGGACTTTGTTCTACAAATGCCGACAATCTGAATGAGCAACACAGCCGTCTACAAGTTTTCTTAGTATAATACTGTAGAAACTGTAGTTTTTAATTAACAAATCTTCAACATGTAATATTTGAGACTCAAAACACATAAAAATTACACCATATTTATCACTATATATATCAAAAAAATAAAATTAGATAAAGTAAGAGTGGAGGAGGAGAGGTACATTTCCTAGTTTCTAAGATCCACAATTTTTCTGGCGGCATCCTTATTCCTGTGCCTCAGTGCCAGATTTCTTAATTTAGAACCCTTTCTTAGCTCTGTTTGTGGGACATACTCTCGCCTTTTTTGAAGTTCTGGTCCACAGCTTTATTCTCAAAGCAGACATCTACAGTCTTCCCTGGGGATCTATGAGGCATTCATTGGTTCCAGGACTGCTGAGAATACCGAAATCCACAGAAGTTCAAGTTTCTCATATAAAATGGTGTTGTATTTCTGTGTGACTTGCACACATCCTCCTATACATTTTAAATCACCCCTAGATTATGTATAATACCCAATACAATGTAATGCTATGTAAATAGTTGCCAGCATGTGGTAAATTCAAGACTTATTTTTTTTAACTTTCTGGAATTTTTTTCCAATTTTTAAAATCTGAGATTGGTTGAATTCATGGCCGCAGAACCCATGTATGAGGAGGGCCAGCTGTGTATAGCTTTTTCTGGAAACACGTTAGGACTTAGCAGGTGAAGACAGCCTCATTGTCTACTTGACAATTCCAGAAATAATAGCATTACTGGTATGAGAAGAAAAATAAAGCAAAATACTCCTATTTCAGAAAACTCACCACTCAGTCCCCACTCAGACTCCACAGACGTTCCACTTTGCATTCTCCAGAGATATAATATTTTATTTTTCAGGAAATTATGTTTTCTACAATTTCACTATCCAGTTTTCCAGAGCAAAAACTCAAAAGAAACAGAGGTGCTACAGATAGCTATGGTAAAGTATAAATTTATAGCAACTGTCTTCATAAATAATTAAGTTCAAGACTATTTACTTAGTGTGCAGATAATGGTTCAGTTTGTTTAGACTATTTCAAATC
This sequence comes from Camelus ferus, assembly GCF_009834535.1. Classification (NCBI taxonomy): domain Eukaryota; kingdom Metazoa; phylum Chordata; class Mammalia; order Artiodactyla; family Camelidae; genus Camelus; species Camelus ferus. Next base: position 9,340,409 of record NC_045698.1, on the reverse strand, counting down.
ATACCTTCTCATTCATTTTAATTTCAAAATGGAAAGTCGATCCCCACCCTCTTTTCACCAGTCATACAATCCTTTCTGGTCCCTTCCTCTACACGTAGACATGATTTCCTATATATTTTAAATTTTTAAATTTTATTACTTAGCAGGATCACTCCATGAATCTGTTTTCTTAATTTTTTTTGAAGACTGTAATTTTTAGCGAGTCGTGTTTGTCAAACTCTAAGGGTGCTTACTCTTTCATTCTCTAAAATCTTTTTCTTCTTCCCAATATCCTGTTAATAATTTTTTGCTTTTATTCTTTGCAACCTGTCAGTCCCCTTGCTATGGACTCTTTGCCCACAGCATACAAGATCCAGTGATGACAAGCTGCTTAGCAACTTGCATGAACTGCTTTCAAGACTTGCTCATAAACATGACAGTTTGCCTAGCTGCTGTCACTAATTCTCTGTTAATACTTTCTCTCCTCAACTTCACATTGGATTGAAGAAGAGGAATTTGTAATCTGGGGACCAAGTCCATATTTCTGTCTTACAGTTAAATAATGAAAATTACCAAAAGTCTTGGTTAAACAATTCATTAGTTCCTAGTATATTATTCCTTAACGGCTAGGCTTATAGTCTACATCCCCAGACACACAAAAAAATATCTTAGAAAAATAACAAGTTCTTTTTTCAGGCTGTGCAATAATTCCACCAGGATAATTAAGTGTTTTATAGCTACATTTAAGGTACCTGATTATTCGTATTGCCCTCCCTCCACCCTACTCAAGAATTTATGTGTTTGAAGATGTAGAAGGTGGCAAGTGTATTGTATGGTTTCCTTTAACCATGACTTAAAAGTAAAATACATACCAGTTTCTCTAGAGGGTGTCTATAGATGGATTTTTTGACATAATGATTTATGTTATGATATGGTTTCTAATGTCCATAACTAAGATTGCATAAGAGTCTGGAAACAAAAACTTTGTAATGAGAAAATAAGGAAAACAAATAAACAATCCTATAAGATTATGTGGAGAGTTAAATCCCTCAGGGATCTTGCTATTACATTAGTCCTTCTTTATCTGAGAGGGTCACATTCCAAGACCCCCAGTGTATGCCAAACCCTACATACACTATGTTTTTCCTATACATATGGACCTATGGTATAGTTTGACTTACAAACTTGGCACAGGAAGAGTTTTAACTATGACTAATAATAAAATAGAACAATTATAATGATAATCGTAATTGTATTTAATACATGTAATAAAAGTTATGTGAATGCAGTTTCTCTCTCTCTCAAAGTGTCTTTATTGTAAAATTTAAAGCTTTTTCCATTCTAACTCAGCACTTACCACACTCTGTGGCTGTAACTTTTGTAGTTTGAGGTACAAGAACAAAACTAGCACAAATTTCTTTTTCCTTCTTCACAGTTTCATGGATAGAAGATTTTTTCTTACCATAAAGCTTAGCAACTTCAGCACAGGATTTTTTTTTCCTTTCCTAATTAAGTCAAGAACATTCAATATTCACCTTTTCACTTAAAGGGAGCACTTTACGGTTTCTCTTTGGTATATCCAAAGTGCCAGCATCACTACTCTTGTGCTTTGGGGCCATTATTAAGAACTTTAAATAAGAGTACTAGAACGCAAACATGTGATACCAGGACAGTGGACCTGATAACCTAGGTGAGGAACCAGCGGGATTCCCTGAACGAAGGGATGCTTCACATCCTGGGCAGGACGGAGCTGGATGGCTTGACTTTTCATCCCGCCACTCAGAATGGCACACAAGTTAAAACTTACGAATTGTTTATTTCTGAATTTTTTCATTTAATATTATTGGACCTCAGTTGACCGCAGGAAATAAATTTCAGAAAGTGAAACAAGATGAGAGGGGACTAGTTTGTTGCAGAGAGTGAAATGCTGCATATCCTGATGCACTTGCGAAAACGTGGGTCTAGTTCAGATGTCATCATTTCTACAGAGTGAGGGGCACTGGCTGCAGCAGCAGCTGCTGTCCACGAGCAGTCTTCTGGAAGTGAGAAAATAATCTTCAAAAACTCTTAAAATTACTCTGGGTCCCAAACTCCAAATCAATGCCACAAATTTTCATTATCAGCTGCTAAGCCAAGAAAGCTATCCTTGAAAGCAGCAGGTAATATAGATAAAATTATGTTATATACACCATAAAATCATACAATTTTTGGAGAAATTTCCCAGTGAATTTATATGAGTAAATTGATTTACATTCCATAGCAGATCATAGATAATTTGATTATGTTTTCATCGCATTATTTTATATTTAATTGCTTCTTGTCTGATTATTTCTCTTGGTTCGGAACTAAAGGCAGGCCTGGAACAGCATTTGGTACCTGTGTAACAAATGTTGGCTAAATTTAATCAAATTTATTTTTTAATGTATTTCTGAGTTTTTCATCATGTTCAATTTCAAAGGCCTTTGTGTAGAATTACTCTAAGAGAGATAGTTTTTAGGCCACTAGTGTTTTCATGAGAAACATATACTTATTGGAACATCAAAATTGATTTATAGATTAGGGGGTGCTTCAGATCCTTTCTGCCCTTAGGATTTGTGTTTATGAAATTCATTTAGAAAGTTGTGTGAAGTGCATACTTTCTGGTCTCAAAGTTACTGCAACATGGGCACAAAAATGTCAGTCTGTAAACATATTATTTTGAGGAAGAAGCAATAAAAGGCACAGACATTCAAAAACATTTTATAATGCTTTAATGATGTCAGAATATTTTTCATAGATGTAGGTTCATTTGCCTTTGAAATGCAAGAATGCTGATGCAGAAATGTATCATTAAATGGTAAATTTCAGTGTTTGTTTCTGATCACTAGTAAATTTCATTTACACTGATGTGCTATTTTATTATCCTTTTAAAGTACAAGTTACAATTTTCTTAGCTATTGTCTTGCAGAGAATACATCCAGTTAAAAGGAGCATCTGTTATTTCTGTAAAGACCATTTACAATGAAATTTGGAAACAACAAAACAAAATTGGCCTTTTTTTTCCTTAAAGCACCAACTGGTTTGTGTTTCCAAGTGGTGCAAATATAGAAAACATCTTCCCTCAACCCCTGCCCCCCTGCCTCTAGTATGTTTTAGTGAAGATATATTTCAACTCATAATAGCAATAAAGAAGTATATATTTTTAGAATATAATTATATGGGTTATTAGAACAACGAGGATTGCACCCATTTTACAATAAAATTTTTTTTTTTTGCAGAACTTGAAAAAGTTAATTGATATCTTTAAGGATACACCTGAAATTCATGAAAAGACAAGCCACCACTTCTCCTGAGTTCCTTTCTCATGTTTCTTCCCTATGCTTTCCAAACCATTCAACTCTGCACCATGTTGCAGTTCTAATGGCAATATCAACAGTGAACTTCTTAATTGCTAAAACACAGTCAATATTTTTTTATTCTTATATTCCATGTCACTTTAGGTGGCTTTCATGCTGTTAGCCCACCATCCTCTTGTTCCCGAGAAGCTCAGTTCTCTTGAGAACTTTGGCCCTCCCCTCCATGGTCACCTTGTCTTTAGGTGGCCCTATTTCTACTTTCTTCCCAGTCTCCTTTTTCACTGCCAATAATTTTCCAGCTGTATTGAGATGAAATTTACATATAACATTATGTAATGTTATAAGGTGTATAGTGAGGTGGTACCTGCACATATTATGGAATGGTTATGTGAATAAGGTTCATTAACACATTCATCACCTCACATAACTACCCCTTTTTTGGGTGGTAAAAACACTGTCTTAGCAACTTTCTAGTATACGATGCAGTATTGTTAACTATTAGTCCCCATGGTATACAGCAGATCGCCAGAACTCATTCATTTTATAACTGTTGTTTGTACCTTTGACCAACATCTCCTCATTCCTTCCTCCCCTAACTTCTGGAAACTACCACTCTGCCTTCTGTTTCTATGAGTTTGGCTTTTTTAATGTTGATTTTCCCCATAAGATTTAGTTCTCAGACCAATTTATTGCCATTTTAGAAGTTATCCCTGGTTGATATCACCTATTCCAATATTTAAGTTACCATCTTATATGGAGCTGTGTTTCAAAGCTGTGTTTCAAAGCCTAGGCCCTGCTGCAAATTGCTTGGCATTTTTTTTTTCTTAAACAAACCTCAGCACCACTATTGACAAAATTTGTGACCTTGGACAAGGCATTTAACCCTTTGTGTCTCAGTTTTATGTTCTGACATACGAAAATCCAGTATTATTATTCTACCTCATTCAGTTGTCACAGAGATTAAAGTACCACTTAGAGCAGTGTTTGTTATCCAGCAATCGTTCCATGCGGGTATTAATATTATATCTATTCTGATAACTTCCATATCTCCATATTTATCTCAGATAATATAGCTACTCATTAACATTCTTTCTGTGATATTACACAAGAATATCAAGTTCAGCATGTCCACATTTAACACATCAGCGTCATTTAAATTGTTTTCTTTTTCCATCTTATCCCTACAACTGAAAATACCATCCTCCCAAATGCCTGAGAAAAATACTAGGGCAGATTTTTAACTCCCTTACTTCTTTCCTTCCTTCCTTCTTTCCTTCCTTCCTTCTTTCCTTCCTTCCTTCTTTCCTTCCTTCCTCCCTCCCTCCCTCCCTCCCTTTCTTTCTTTCTTTCTTTCTTTCTTTCTTTCTTTCTTTCTTTCTTTCTTTCTTTCTTTCTTTCTTTCTTTCTTTCTTTCTCTTTCTTTCTTTCTCTTTCTTTCCTTTTCTTTCTTTTTTTCTTCCTTTCTTTCTTATTCCCTTCCATCCTTTTTTAAACCTCATTTCTATTTACCAATAATTAAAATCATTTGATACAAAGGCTCTTACTATTTTTAAGTTTCTCTATCTTTTAAATCATCCCCACAGCTACTGCCTTCACTTAAACTATCATTAAAACTCAAATTAATTATGTGGATGCTCTTCTAACTTTCCTAATTGCCTCCATTCTTTTCTTGTTTACATCTAGCATCCAAAACGGAATGATTTTTCTCAACTGTAGAAGCATGCACATCACGTTTATTTAAAGTTCACACTAGCTAATACTCTAATGATAAAGAACAGACTTCTTCATATGGTAAAGACACTGAAGTGCAGAGCAGTTCCTGTTGTGGTTTATTTTATTTTCCCTAGTTTTCATCGCATGCATTCATTGATTCAAGGCATCACTTTGTTATTGTTTTGTAGTATTTTGCTAATTTTTCTTGTTATTGCATTGTCTAGAAATTCTACATGTTATACAATGATCACAATGGCCTAGGGTAGTGTTTCCAATTTACTTTGTTACTTATATCAAAAAATAATCAACAGGATGACATGATAAGCCACAGACTTGGATAAAATATTTGCAAAAGACACAACTGACAAGGGACTGTTATCCAAAATATAAAAAGAACTCTTGAAACTCAATACTAAGAAAAATAACTTAATTGAAAAATGAGCCAAAGACCTTATCTGACTCCTCACCAAAGAAAATTCACAGATGGCAAATAAGCACAAGAAAATATGCCCCATATCAAGTGTCATCAGGGAAACACAAATTCAAAAAACGAAGGGATACAACTGCATGCCTCTTAGAATGGCCATGGAATACTGACAATACGAAATACTGGTGAGTTTGTGGAGGAACAGGTGGGAATTGCTGGTGGGAATGTAAAAGAATACAGCCACTTTAGAAGACAGTTTGGCAGTTTCTTACAAAACTAAACATACTCCTACCATAGGATTCAGCAGTTTGGTACTTGCTTAAGGGAGTTGAAAACTCATGTCCACATATGTTCACATGGATATTTTTAGCAGCGTTATTCATAATTACCAAAACTTGGAATCAATGAAGATGCCCTTCAGTAGGCAAGTGGATAAATAATATGTGGTACATTCAGACAACATCTTATTGAGTGCTAAAAGGACATGAGCAATCAAACCGTGAAAGATATTGAGGGCATTTAAATCCATATTACTAAATAGAGAAGCCAATCTGAAAAGGCTACAAACTGGATGATTTCAACTACATGACATTCTTGAAAAGGCAAAACTATGGGGACGGTTGCCAAGGATTGGATGGGGTGGGGAGGGATGAGTGTGGGGCGCAAGCAGGATCTTTAGGGCAGTGAAATGACTCTGTATGATACTGTAATAGTCAATACCTGTCATTTTAAAAGGAAAAAAGAGGACACTCATCCTCTACAAAAATGAACTCATCTACAAAAAAAGCAGACTTGCAGACATAGTAAAAAATGTTATGGTTACTGGGGTAAAAGGGGTGGGAAGGGATAAATTTGAGAATTTGAGATTTGCAAATGTTAACCACTATATATAAAAATAGATAAAAACAAATTTCTTCTGTATAGCACAGGGAACTGTAATAATTTGATAATTTGATTGGAAATCAGGAGGAGAGAAGAGTTTTTAGCGATAACATTTTATATTACCATCTTGCTATAATTCCTAATTTGGGACAACAGCACTCAGGACACCATAGAGAAGGCAGAAGTGACAGGTAAAGAGTAGAGGAACTGCTGAGAAGAATCTGAACTAAGTAACATCCAGCAAAGGAAACAGATGGAGATGTATTAGGTACTGAGGACGTACATATACTATACTTTACCATCTGTAAAAATGCCATGACAATCAATGGGTTTTACACTAAACAGTCACAATAACCACTAATAATATTTTTTAACGTACTAAAGCTCAGAATTAATCAACTGAATTAAAATATTTTAAATTATTTTAAAATAATTTAACCTATCATTTTACAGACATTTAATATGAGCTCAGCAATGCCTAGTATTGGAAAGGTTTTGGGGAAATGAGAATTTCATCTATTGTTGGCGAATGGACACATGAACAAAGTCTTTTCTTTCTGAGAAAATATGGAGATTTGTATTAAAATTATAAATTCATGAACATTTTCAGTCAGACATTCCAATTCGAGAAATCTCTCTTTCAAAATACTTACATATGCATAAAATTATATGATCATGGATGGGGAGTATTACTGGAAATCACTTAATGTTCATCCCTCAGTAATACGAATTATAATAGATGCATATTAGTAAAGAACAAATGGCCATTTATGAATGATGAAAAATAGGTTGAAATATACTGGCGCTAATCAAACTCTGAAATTCTGGACGCTTACGAGAGAAGGCTGTGAGAAAGGACCCCCTGAGAGGAGGCTTTCTTTATATATGTGTTTCTTGGCTCAGAAGCAACAGATGCTGTATGCACATTACGATTATTGCTGTATTTCATTCTCCCTTGTTGTCAAAGAAGAGATATGTGACTGGTTCACGTTTGTGAGCAAGTATCGATGCTCGTAAGGGTGAATAACGTTCAATGCCATTTCAAGATGAGACGCAACTAATCCATCTTCACATCATAAATTCCAGTCGCTTGCTACTACAGCTGAACTTTCCATTCTTGAATTAAAGATGAATGAATTAGGGTCTTTGTGTGACACCTTCCAAAATTATATACACACTGAACTGGAAATTCAATGCATTTATCAAAGAGCTGAAAATAGAGGTGATTGGTAAGACTTCTAGAAAGTAATTCTGTATGGGCCTAGAATTAAGATTGAACAAACTGAGAATATTTGGTGTATTAACTAGTGATATGAAATTAAAGTCCAAATCAAACAGGATTGCGACTTGCGTATTTCAGTACATTGACTGGACTACTTCCATCACAATCATTCTTCACTTGTGTGTATTTGTGTGTGAGTGTGTGTGTGTGCCTGTGAAATGTTAAAATTACTTATAACATTTTCCTTCTTTAATTCTGTTACTAATTTAGATATGAATTTGAGTACCTAAACGGTGGTTTAGATAATAGCTCGGTAATGGTGAGTTTTGGTTTAAAGTGAAGCCGACTGTATGAGACACCAAGTCTTAGTGTAGAACTATCTCAAATCCTCTAGACAGAGTCAATACCATAAGCTCATCTACCCATAGTCAGTGATACAAAGTAATTTATTATGAAGCTCTACTACTTAATTATGTGGAAACCATCTATATTTTACTATTACTACCAGGTACCACTTGGGCGACGAGACCGTATCAAATACTTCACGTTTCAGTCAGCATCGTGAACTGTAATTTGTGAGCGAGGAAACAGATTCTGGCTATGACTCTCAAGGCTAACGCTTACACGCCATTTCATCAGACTGCCCTATTTACGTTTTCTCCAACACACTGACAAGACGAAAAATGTCACTGGGGATGAGCTAATGGAATTCATCAGACCACTATTAACTCTTCACTTAATAAGATGCTAATATTTACCTGAAAGAGAGATTACACTTGATTATTTAATAATCTTGTTAACATGGTGTTTCCAAGGGAAGACAGGCTTACTCACACAATGAATGAATTCATTCAGTCATACATTCAGTGCATCTTAATTGAGGACCTTAAGCTTTATAGTGCTTGCTGGTATAATACTGAGCATATCAAAGATGCTCATGAGGCTTATAGTCAAAGGAGGAGACGAAATAAATATACACTATGAAAGCACTTTTGATGCACTAGGTCATGTGCCCTTGGCCCAGCACTCTTCAGGGCAGCTCTATTGGGAAATTCTGTTTACTTTGCTAGTTTCCAACATTAAGAATAGGCAGCCTTGCTTTACTGAGCTAGGGCTATCTCCAAAGCCATAGATAGCTGGGCAGACATACACATACACAGGTCAGAAATACAGGGGATTTTATGCTCCCAGTGGCACCTCTGAATCAGTGGGGTACATTGAAGTACTTGATACAGAAGAGCAGAGAGCCACAAATACTCAATGCAAGTGAAAAAAATAAAATAGTTGGAGGTTTTGCAATCAGATCTTAAGAACTTTATACAGCTAGAGCAATTAAAGCAGTCTCGTATTATCTAAGACAAGCATCCAATGCAATGGAATAGAGGATCCAGAAACAAATCAGCAGACAAAAAGTCAATTCCTGTTAGATTTCAAATCTAATTTCAAAAAAAATGATAAAGTTTTGAGAAGAAAACACATAAAATCTTTTATCTTAGAGTAGGCAGATATTTCTTAAAGAGGGCACAAAAAACACTAACAGCAAGAGAAAAATGATAACTCTAACTGATACATTAAAATTAAGAAAACCTGTGTCAGTGTACAGCATTATGAGATTAAAAAGGCCATGCTTAGAGGAAGATAGGTTATTGATAATACAGGTACCTGACAAAAACAAACACCTTAGCCCCAGACTATATAATGTTAATAAGAAGAAATAAAAATCCAAAACAATAGAAAATAAGGCAAACAGACTTGAGTAAAGACTGTAAAAAGGCATTCAAACCATGAAAGTCGCTAAGTTTTATAAATCAAGAATGCAAATTAAAACCACAGTATGATATCATTATGCTCCCATTACAATGGCTAAAATTAAAAACTATGAAAAATGCAAGTGTTAGAAGAAATGGGGCGTCCTTGGCCCTCTCATGTAGTGTTACTGAGAAGGTAACCTGAGCCAAACAATTTGGAAAATATTAGTTTCTACTACATGTGACCTTATGAATACCACAGAACTTGGCATTCTATTCCTCAGAAGATATCTAACAGATACACGTTTATAAAATGTCATGTGTGTTTATGGAATAGCAGCCCTACTCTTATTAGCCAAAATCTAGAAATTACCCATATGATCCTCAAGAGGAGAATGAATAAAGTGGTTACGATGTATTTAGAGAATGCATTGCTATTATATACAAGTAGTTTAATTAGATACAATTAATGGATACATTATCTACAGTTATACACAACCACATAGATAACTCTCACAAACATAACGTTGAAACAAACACAAAACTGGACAAAAGTAATCTCTGTTGTTAGACATCCCTTTAGCTGTTGTCCTTGGGGGATGTGCCTGGAAAAGAGCACAGGTGGAGCTTCTGGGGTCCTGGTAACGTACTGTGTCTGGATGTGGATGCTCATTACATAGGTGTGCTCACTACAATGTGTGTGTGTGTGTGTGTGTGTGTGTAGCCAGGTCAACAACACAGCACCAACTGAATCAGTATATCAGATCATCAGATTTGGGCTCCATGCATCTAAATTATTTAAAAATTCTCCAAGAATTCTGAGGCAGGGAAAAGGTGACAATCACTTTCTATTCGAAGGTGGAGATAAACGAGAAAAGCACATTGTATATTTGTATGTAGAGTAGGCTGCTATTTGGGAGTGCTGCCCATATGCTTGATACCTACGATTACATTTAGCACTTACTTAACACAGAAAGGCATACATTATATCTTCCATTAATGATGAGAAAACTGTATCACATACTTGTCTCAAGGTTCAATAGCTAGTAACTGACAATGTTAGAATTGAAATCCAATGCCATCTTAGCTAAATTTTGTTTTCTTTTCAAATAATCACTGCCTGCTAGCTTTATACCTAAAACCACAAGCAAACAAAGAAGTAAAGCATAAAATTTGGAATTAAAAAAATTTGTTTCTTCTGTTTCTCTTCAGGCATCAGGTTTGAAAAAATATCGGTCAATGTCAAAGCAGTCTCCTTTTTGACGTAAGAGTTAAGGAGTATGCTTTCAGAGCAATAAAACATTGTTTTCATCCTTATCTAATCTGCCTTTATTCATTTGTAATGCCTTTGGTCCTCTTCTAATTTTTATAACAAATATGAAAGGAAACAAATATGGTAAGTTTCAACAAAATGCTGAATAGCAGAGAGAAGCTGGCCAAGTTCAGAAGCAACACGTGATGCACACGTCTCAGTTGTAAAACTGCTCTTCCAATTCAAAGTGCTAAACTGCATTAGGGTTTTTTTCTCTTACAAATAGACATAGTTTATTAGATCATGTGGGTTATTTTCCTGATATTATTTTTTCCTTATGTATTCTTCCTTATGAAATATATCATTCTTTTGAGCATTCAATCTTCATGTGTGAAGAGAGATTTTAGGAAGGTCAAGACTTGCAAGGAGTGAAGAACTGAAAGTTATGTATAGTATTTACTGTTTGACATTTCTGTATCTCCACAACACACACACACACACACACACACACACACACACACACTGAAACATGGAAAGTAAGGGTTATAAAGTAGGTCCCCATGGTTTAATTTTTATTGTATATGCCTCCCAATTATGCTAGATTATCATTTATCAGCATGAATTGTTAGATACAAACTATTCTAGGAGGGGAAAGGAGTATTTGGTTAATAAATCAAAACTGTTTCTATGAATGACACATGTAAGCACAGCACCCAGATTCTGGGATCATAATATAGTCATAATTGTTTTTAAGAAACGTTATTTCAATCTTACTTAGAATTAAAATCCCAGAAATATTTTCCTTCCTTACCAGCACTAGGCATGAAATGCATCTATATGAATACAGAAAAGCAATGCTTGCAAATGAATAAAAACTAAATCTTGAATGTTTTCCCCATTTTTCTCTTTGTTCTTTCTTGTTTTTTTACTAAAATAGCCATGTCCTCTATTTGACAAAATAATTATCCATTATGTTCTTCCAGTGACTGGTTAAAAAAAAATATAAAGTCCAAGAGCATTAAGATACAACAGAGAACCTTTTCCTTCAGGGTTAGTTAAAAACATCTCAAAAGTTTTTTCTGTTAGTCAAAATGGCAGTGTCTTCGTAAGTTATTTGAGCTGATTCACAACATAGGTGGGTCGGTCCAAAGTATTAGAAATTAAAGTTCTTATCCACACATTTATTTTATTCACACAACTAATTAGAATTATTTGAATCTGTCTCATCTTCACCAACTCTCTCACATCCTCAAGTAGTACACAGATGGTCTAGAATTTGTAATTTTATTCCCAGGAAAATTATGAGCAAGTCTTTCCTTGGAAAGTAGTGTGATGACAAATATATACACTGCACTCACACAAAAAAGATGTCACTTTAAACGTCCATTTAATTATCTGTACTCCATCCCAAGTACCAATTCCCCCAAACTGGTGCAAAAAAAATATCTACTTCAGTAAGCTGAATTGGTTCCACTAACTGACTCAGTCTCTTTCAGATGGCTTGGCTTGTCAGATTTCCTTTTGCCATCTGTCTTTTACCAAGGGAACAGTTGGCATCACTGGCCTTGGACATGCTTTTCACTTCTGGTCTTGCTGCTCTGGGTATCAGTTCTCCCAAACTCAGCCACAGTGACCTCTTTGGTGAGCCCCCCTTTCATGGTGATGGGGGAAGGCAGCTCCTGGATGTCTTCCTCTCTATATGGAACCCAAGGAAGATTCTTGGAAGCACAAATCAGGTACTTCTTCTGCCAGGTTAGTTCAGGCTCCTGGCCAACTTGACTTCCTATAGCTGTTTTGGGAAGTTCGAAATAGAAAATGTACACATGCGAGTGGGCAATGGGGTAAAGGGAATAGGGGACCCTCAGGCTCTCACCACCTCCATTGTTTGCTTTTATTTCATCTTAACTCACCTACACCATCTAGGACCACAGCTTGGAGAGCTTTGTTTGCATGTCTGCTTTTTTGGCCACTGTGGTTATCTCCCTGTTACCATGTTATCTTTTGGTCTGGCGTGTCCTAGCTTCTACATCAAAGAGGATTTTCTCTACCTTTCTCCCTAGAGTGGAATGTGGAATGGCTGCCCAGTTACCTGGCTCACAGTGAATAGAAATAAATGCACAGTTAAGCACTTTCAAAAAGTTGCCTTCCAAAGATAATTTTGGATTAAATTTCATTTACACCATGGAGCGAGACTGAAATTCTATTACTGATCCTAATATTATTAATCCAACATTCAAGATCCAATATAATTTTATAATTCTGATTTTATTTTCCAGAATTCTAGGATAGGGAGAATTATTAACAACAACAGCTTTGGTATCCTGAACTATGTCCGATGACAGGAGTGAATTTCAGCCTCGTAGGAGGTATTCACTTTTCATGGTGGGAGGAATACTTTTTTTTCTTTTTTTGGTCTTTGAATCAAAACCACTAAGGCAAGGCTGATTTTAGCACTTTTTCCATCCAGTCATAGTACATTTAAGTGTAAGTGCCAAACAATGAAGAATCATGTTACCTGGGACCCAAGAGATGCCTGATTTTACTCGAGTCAGACAGACATATGGTTAAAGCTGAAAACAAAACAAAACAAAAGATGGAATTAGAGAAAGCTTTCTTTAGATCATTAGTATTTTATAGCATATCTAAGGCAGAAAGGACTAATTGACTTGGCCCTTTGAAGTTACACTTTAATGCATCCTTTATTTCTGTAACTCTGCCCTTCCCCCCTTATTTATGTTATTACTGTTTCTTGTCTTGATGCGTTAAGATAAAAGGCATCATTTTCTTTTTTTTCTTCAGGGAGCACATATAGGTGAACATGAACTTCAAATAAATAACCCCCCAAATAGAATAGAATGTAAACAAATGAAATTCTTAAATACCTAAATGTTATACTTTTAGAAAATTAAAATGCATCAGGCTAAATAAAGAATATTTTAATCACGCCGTATTATTGGAAACGGATGTTTTCCTTTCCTAGTGAAATCCTGTAGCTTAGAATTATTTGCTGTGAAAGCGACAACTTGTTAATGAAGGTTTACTTTTTCCAAGATTAAAAACACCTTCAAGGTTGTAAAATCAATACAGCAAGCATGCTGCTATTATGTTGCTTTAAATTTATGGGAAAACAGCTAGCAGAATGGAATACAAAATGTCATTTATTTGTCGAGTCACAGAGAAAGGGACTGATTCTATTTGCCACTGGCTCTGCCAGATATTTCGGTGGCAAGAATATTAACGTTCTTGTTGCTGTTGCTTTATTGTTTTATAACAATCAAAACTATCCTTCAAAGAATATTATATTGATGTTGAGAGTTGAAACAATTTTTTAAAATTTAAATGTAAAATAATTGTTGAAAACAAAAGAAATGCAGAAAACCATATGAAAGAAAATAACAATATTGCAGAAAACATGAATTTGAACTTCAGCTCTGCTACTTGCTAGATGTATGATTTTAAAATTTTGTGAATCTGATTCTGATTTTTAAAAATAAATTGGGAGAACACTGCTTCAACTAACTCGCAGGATTATTGTGAGAAAATAGTTAAAAACATGCTTTAAAAGCTTTAAATATGAATATGCATACAGTAAAGCACATTTCTCTGGATTAGCCACACTGTCCATTGTATCACTTAAAAATTAATTCATTGGATAATCTGGAGACTAAAACATCTATTATTATCATAATCTAGATGGGTGGCATCATACTTCAAATCATATTCAGAATGTCAACAAATCAGAGTGTCATTCTCCCTCAAATAGTGCTCTGTCTGAACAGGTCCATGCTCCAAGAATTTGCTCCAAAATTTGGATTTTTGATTCAGTCTATAACAAGTAGTATTTCTCCAGTAAAATGAAAGAATCAAATAAGGATTTGATTCTAACTGCTCATTTCCTTTAAGAAAAAGGATAAAGAAGTTATTTTTGAAATATACTAAATAAAAATAAAAACATAAATACCATTTTTGAAACATAACTAGAAATCATAGATAGCTAAAATAAAGTTAGCTAGTTGGGTTGTGGATTAAAGAGAGGTTTTATAAAAGGTTGAGAAATAATAAATAAGATTTAGTCATAAGTAACTAAGTAGTTGAACAAAATATCTAAGAATTGGACAAGATTATTTAATTAGAAACTGATTATGCCTATTTTCATGTAATTCTAAGGATAAGATAATTCTAATTATATGACTCAGATGATTGACTTTTTTACATCTGGTGTGGTCATTGGAGTTGCTTTAGCGTTTTAAGTAGAGACACACAGAATTATGCTGAGTGATGCCAATTAGAGTGTTGCAAATATTTAAATTTATCATATACACTTGCTTGGTAAAGACCATAAGCCTTACTTTAAGATGTTATTCAGTAATATGCTTCAGAAAAATGCCATAGATCAGGGGTTGGCTAAGAACGATGCAATCCAACCAGCCGCCTGTTTTTGTATGAATAAAGTTTTATTGGAAAACGGTCATACTCATTTGTTTATGTAACATCTATGGCTCCTTTCACACCACTACAGTACAGCTGTGTAGCTGCACCAGAGAATGAAGAAAATTCTAAAATACTTATTACCTGGCACTTTACAGAAAAAGTTTGCTAATACCTACCATAGACTGTTCCTTATGCCAGGAAAACTTGTGAAAGACTTTGAAATGAACAAAGGGTCACTGAGTGTCTTTTCAATAGACTGTTGATTTTTTTTTTTTAAGCTTTCTGGGTTATCTTAAAAAGAAAAAAGTTACTGTGTTTTTTTTTCCTTTTCTTTTTCAAGTTGATTTATCTTTTTTAAGGTTGAAGTTAAAAATATTTTATAGAATGTTGAGCCTTTTATTTTTCTTTTTCTGTGAACTCTCTCTTTATATCTTCCATTCACTTTTCCATTGCTTTTTGGATATTTTCTCTCTTATTTGTAGATTGCTTTTTATTTATTAAAGAAATTAATTGTGATATAAAATACAAAGATTTTCCCCATTGGCAAGCACAGTAAATGTTTGAAAAAGATGAAGAAGTTCATATTTTTATATGATACAAGAATTTTAGTTTTACTTTTCTTTATAAGCTAACTGCTTTCCCAACATGAAGTTAGTTTATATATGTAATTATTTTAAATTTACATATACTGTTTTATGCTTTATATCAAGATATGTCTTATGTTTTTCATTCAACAGAGAGATTTAAGATTTAACCGTATTGCTGTGGGTACACTTAAGTCATTTTTCTTCCCTTGGTATTGCATGGTCTCCACCACTTTTTTCTTACCCAGTTCCCTAGGAACCTCTGTTTCCTCAAATCTACTGCTATTACAAGCAACACTGGCTTCCTTATGGATTTGTATACTTCCATGCAGCAGGCCTTAGAAAGTCTGAAAGAAGTCTGAAAGAAGATTGTCTTCTAAGCCAAGATATCAAAATAAAGTCAATCATTCAATAAGTTCCCTCCAAAAAATTCTTAATTAAAGCATGGCTTTTTCAATTGAAGTATTTAAAACATTATTTATTTACTTACATTTTAGTATCTGTGTAATCAGGATGCATCTTATAATTAATTGTTTATCAGAGCTGATTTGCACACAGTTTTTTTTTCTTCTGTTCTGTGCTGAAAAGTATGTTCATAGAATAACACTCTATTCTAGAATAGCCTGGATATTAAGTATAATAAAATATGGTAGATGGAGCCCACATAGAAACGCATGTGGATTGGTTAACCAGTAATGCTGATTGTTATTTCCTGTGGAGAGTATGTGACAGTATGTTCTTTATTTTAAGAGCCAAAGCAAGATGTTCTGAAATAACACCTATGAAGTTACAGGCATTGCGTAACACCTTCCTCCCTCTACTCTGTTACCATATTTCAGTGAAAATGTACTCTTACAGGAGAGAAACATGCCTGAGCTTCAGCATTTGGATTTATGTAGAAGCTAAAAACAAAAAGGAAAAGAAGATCAAATAATTAGGGTGCCACACCCTAAGAAATGACATTTGCAACATTAGTGCCAAATGGAATGCTGATAGAATTCTAGGGAAAAAATATGGTTAGGTAATTTTAGGAAACTTGCTAATTATATTTTTCTTTGGAGCTTTATAAAGCAACTTACTACTGGTACAGACTTTCAGAATTCCTACCATAACGATATGAGGTAGACCAGAAATCCTCTGGCAATTCACCTTCACACAAACCTATTCATCTTATAGGATATTCATCTTCAAAAGAAAAGTGTGGATTACAAATTCACAGGTTACAAATATATAGTGTTTTAAATCACTGATTTTGAGGAATAAACCTTGAGGTTTCTTTGAAATTAATGCATTTATTTTGATCCCACTACGATTGTGCCCAACATTGTTTCTTATGAGAAAGGGGAGTTGATGCTTAACCAGGCACAGCAGTGTGATCCCAAAGGATGACAGCAGAGCAGGGCAGAGGATGTTGCATGACTGATGACAAGTATGGCTTAAACTCTTAACAGTCCTTATTCAGAAGGATGTCAACAAACACCAGACTCCTACATTATCTTCTCCTTCATTCAGATTAACAATCTGAAATTTTGACACTCACAGAGTTTGAAAAATCAAAAGCTTTTGTTAACTCTGTCTTACGGAACAGATATGCTGATGAGGATTTATATGCTTTATCCAAGTTAATGAGAATATTCATATGTTTCGAGATAGCAATGGTAATGTGATACATTATACATTGCCATAGAAGACACCAAGGGCATTAGGTGTTGTATAATATGTGACATATATGCAGTCTTACCTTACATTTTGAAATGCATATAGTATAGGGTAAGAAAATAAGTACCTATATCAAATGCATATCTTTATATAAATTTATGAGCCATTAGTTAAACATAAGTTTTTATATTCAATATATACTATATGTTGCACATATTCTATTATGCACATTTTATGTCTATCTATCATCTATCTACATACATATCAGCATGGATTTGATTTTTATCAATTTATCTTTTTGTTTATATTTAATCCAGGAAACAGCACTGTTATACTAGTTTCTAAGGCTGTCATAACAAAATACCACAGACTGGGTCGCTTAAAGAAGATAAATTTATTTTCTCACAGGGTTTAAGGTGTCCATGTTTATTCTAAGGAATCTCTCCTTGGTGTGACTGTCTTATCTCTGTATTTTTACATCATCTGTCTTCTGTACATGTGTGTCTGTGTTCCAATACCCTACTCTTATAAAGACATCTGCAAATTACAAGAGGATCCCCTCGAAATAACCTCATTAAATCTATATACCACTGTGAAGATCCTATGTGAGTCAAATTCTGATGTACCAGGGGCTTAAGGACTTCAACCTATGAATTTTGGGGGGACATAATTCAGCCCCTAACAACTGTCTATATGAAGACCCTTATTGTGTAATTGGAGCTAAAGAACAATTTCACAGAGTAAGAACCTCAGTAAGCTCTACTCTACTTTCTTTTTATCAATGTACGTGTTACACACCAATCACCATTAACTTTAACTCTTTCTTTTCAGATCAACTTCTTTATCAGTGCTAAATAAAATGGGAAATAATCAAACTCCAAATAGTGAAGGAACAAGTGCAACAGCCACAAACACAGACCTACTTGGAATAAAATGGAAACAAAGTGAAAATGGAGACAATTTAGATTCTGAGTTGGATGCCTTTAACAGCCATTCCAAAGATGAGACTCTTGTCTTTATCACTTTGGTTGATGGAGTGATAAAGTTTATGCTACCTGAATTCTGAAGTATCTCTACTATCACTTTTGAGCTTGTGAGTATGTTTTGTTTTCTGAAATTATTTTACATTTTTTGATTCAGTCCATTAAGAATGATTATTTGTGCCATTTCTAGGAACACTGAAGTATATGTTTTGTCTTTGAATATAATGACTTCTTAGGAAATTTTCAGTGGGCATATAACATCTACTCTTTTGGAATTAAATTTTATTTTACTCTCAGATGTGTCTGAAGTTGCAGGTTGTCAAACCTGTGTTTCACAGTTTGAATAACTCCAGATTCTAATCTGTACTGTTTTATGGGATTATTCAGCTTTCATAATGCATTTTCTCACTGAGGCCCCTGTGACAGGGAACACAGTAGGCCAGGAGCACTTGATGTTTAAAAGATTCCCTTTAAATTCAGAGAAAAATTTTAACTTACTTATTGTCAAATGCTTTATTGGATCCTTGTAGTATTCTAAAGTATCATTATAATGCAGTTGCTTTAGTGCACAATGGCACTTTTTTATTGAAGTATAGTTGATTTACTATGTTGTGTTAGTTTCTGGTGTACAGCATAGTGATTCAGTTATACATATATACATATTCTTTTTCATTACAGGTTATTACAAGTTATTGAATATAGTTCCCTGTGCTGTACAGTAGGATCTTGTTGTTTGTCTATTTTATATATCGTAGTTTGTACCTGCTAATCCAAAACTGCTAATTTATCCCTCTACCCTTTCCCCTTTGGTAACCATAAGTTTGTTTTCTATGTCTGTGAGTCTCTTTCTGTTTTGTAAATAAGTTCATTTGTGTCATTTTTTTTTTCAGATTTTATGTATAAAGGGTATCATGTAACATTCGAAAAGATCATTATAATTCAGTTGCTTTAGTGCACAATGGCACTTATTTTTGAGGTCATTTTGCAAAAAAAAAAATTGGGGGTAAGGAAAAAAATAGAGAGCACATGATCAGATTTGATTAAAGGAAAATTAAGCAATGTATTAAGTATTTTTAGTTACATACTTCAAAATAAAGGGTAATGCACTAGAACCACGAGTAGTACTTCGTTCTAATATTTGTGATGGAGATTCAGGATGACAACTATGTGGTGCTTCCATGCCATTGAGAAGGAATCTCAGTATATATCACTGTGTCCACAGGGGAAGTGATTAGACAAAATCCAGAAGATAGAGGAATATTTTAAGTGTCTTACGGCACATTTCATGTAAAACTAGCTTTCTATGTTATTTTGTTGATTTGGTTTTGACTTGGGACCAATATTTCTTTCTCCTAGATTTTATGGCTTATTTACGCAGACATTTTGTTTCTGAAAATTTACAAAGCAAATTTTTCTTTAATATGCACGACGATGGAAGTGTAGGGTGGGTTGAATTTCCTTCTTTCATATGCAAAAGCAGCATATTATTACACATTCCAAATACTGTTCCTCAGAATTTCCAGCAGCCTCTTAGTTACTCTGAATATAAATTCAATAAAATACATTTCTTTTTATGTGTGAGTCCATAGGTTAAAAAACAAACAAACAATAAAATTCCAATGGAAGAAGCAAGTAGAAGTAAAAGGAATAAATACGATTCATTGTGGACTGGTTGGAAAAAAAGAAACTGCTGGAGAAATGAAAATCAAAAGCAATTTCAATTGTATGGAAAATAAGAAATTGTTAACATTTCCTTTATACTTCAGTTCCTGAGGGGAAATAATAACATAACTAGTGAAGGCATCAAATACAATTTCTTAACATAAACAGAATTGACATAAATATTTTAGATCATGATCATACACAATTTTTAACCATAAGCACTTATGAAATTAAATACTTGACATGTTTCTCAAACTCTGTAAGAAACATTGATTCATTGTGGCTTTGCTTTTTTCCCCAGTTTTTTGAGATATAATTGATGCATAACATTGTTTGAGTTTAAAGTGTACAATGGGTTGATTTAATTTGATACACATATATTATGAAGTGATTCACTAATGATTAGCTAACACCTGCATTATGTCACATAATTTCCTCTTTTTTTTTTGGTCTGCAGTGAGGACATTTGAGATCTACTTTCTTAGCAACTTTCAAGTATATAATATGACATTGTTAACTATAATCATGCTGTACACTGGACCCTCTAGAACCTACTCATCTTACAACTGAAAGTTTTCATTCTTTGCCCAATGTCTCCTCTTTTTTCCTCACACCAAGCCTTTGGACACCACCATTCTACTCTCTGTTTCTGTGAGTTTGGCTTTTTTGACTCCACATAGGAGTGATATTATACAGTAATTTTTGTCTTTGTTATTGTCTTTTAAAAGTGCATTTTATGTTTCAAAATATTATTGATTTAATACATTGTTTAAATTGTTCATAATGATGTGTTCTCATTTTCTGGAAAAATAAATATGTATTTTGAAATTATTGAGATAGTACTTGTTATTCTAGAAAAGTATACTGAGAAGTTTGTACTTTTCTTATTAAGCATAGTTAGCACACACTTTAAAATAATCATGAATGTTACAGTATAGATAAAACAGGACTGATGTAAGGTCTAAAAAATTAAAATTTACAAAATATACTTACTTATTGAATTCATGTCTCAATCAATTGTAGAGTGTTCAAAAGAATCCCTTTTCTGAAAAATTAATACCAATGCAATGTAAACAAAATTTATCAACATGAGGTAGAAATAATTTTCACTTTATATAAATAGGATATTTGAATAAAAAATCTTTAAAAAACAGGTGAAAGTGTTTGCATAGTAAAGTAGTTACAGTCACTAAAATAATTTCTTTCATTTCCTTTAGAATTTCAGTGGACACTGTTATGTTCATTTGCCATATAACCTTAGACAATTGATTAGAGGTTTTTAAAGATGACTCACTACAAACTTTACCAATATGTGTTCATAAGAAGAATAAACCATTATAAAAATCTCATGTCCAGTGCTCTCAAACCAGGCATTAATCTTACACATCTACAGTATATGGTATAATAATAAGAGCTTAGAAGAGACTTTAATCATGCACTTCATAACTGGATACACTTAGAGACCTCTAATATATTTCCTGAGCAGTTTTCTTGTTTTCAGTAATCTCTGTTACAAAGTTCCACATTATGACCTATTACCAAGTTCCACATTATGAAATAGAAATAGATTTTCTATTTTCTTTATCTCCTGTAACTGAACAATCAAGCCTGATGATTTTGCCTACTACACTTCCAAGCATACATCATAACCTGTGTAATTTTCGCTTCTTTATCATAAACACTCCAGATTTTTCACCTATGCCATGTATACACATCATCACAATATCTTGTTTGCTTTTTCTAGATGTGTGGTCCTAATATCTATTGTCTCCTTCCTTTTAATTAACAGAGCCCTGATTTCATTTGGAACAGCACTGTGTACAGTTTAAAGACCATTTTCTAAATTATCTTCAACTAGTAGTGCCTGGTAACATGTGCATAAAAGGCATTATCTGGAATTTTTAGAAAAACCTCTTTAAAGGCGGCTGACTCAGTGAAGAGGTGCACCTTTTTCCCTTGTCCAGTTCTCCCGCCTGCTTCCAGGAACGTGAGCATAGGAGTCACCTGCTGATTATCATGAAGCAAAACACAAATGGCCATGGATCCACCCAGAAGACTGTGGACTGGTGAGAACGGATTGATTTTGCGTGAGACAGAAAAAACGCTGCAGTATGTTTAACCCAGTTCTGTTCTCCAGCTCTCTAACCAGCAGCTGAGTGAAACTCTTGATGAAGAAATTACACAGTAATTTAGCTAGCATCCACCAGTACAGGAGAGAGGAGCTAGTTCTGTGGATATTTGGTCTTATAGACTGTACTTCTGTCAGGGCGGGCTGCAGTCAGATGGCTACAGCCATCAGATTGCTATGTCTGCAATATCACACTATTTAATGATGTGGAGGATATTTTCAGTACATATCTTCTTGTTCATGCAAATTTATTTTAAAATTTTAGAAATAGAAAAAAAAACTGGTCTTTTCTCAATGAAGGCCACTTTCTAGTTTATTCTCTGTGCCTCTTTGCAAAACATCTATATAGGAATATGCCTTATTTTCTCTCTATGACGTTGCATGTTATTATTGATTATGCATCTTTTAAATATTTACTTAGGTTTTCATAAAGTAGTAATTCAGGAATGCTATTATTTTAATGGACAAGTGGAGGAAATAATTCACCATCCATGAAAGAAATACTGCAGATATTCAGTTCAAATATAGTTAACACTAGAGAATTGCTCAAGGGGAAAACTCCTGTTAACTATAAAAATTAAGAAATAATGTTGATTCCTACAGTGAGTTACTCCACAGCATTCGGTAGCTTCTGTCTCCCATTTTTTTTTTTAAGTGAGCAGAAAAAAAAAATAATTTTAAGCCCCTAGCATTTAGATATTATGTTACTTTTGATCAAAAGTTATTTCAAACAGTTATTTCAAACGTCATTCTTTTTCCTTTCAGATGTATCAGTTTCCTGGGGCTGCTGTAACAAAGTACCAGGCGAGGTGGCTTGAACAACAGACATTTATTGTCTTATGGTTCTGGAGGCTAGAAGGCTCAAATCAAGCTGTCAGCAGGAATCGTTCCTTCTAAGGGCTGTGATGGACAGTCTGTTCCGTGCCTCTCTCTTAGCTTCTGGCAGCCCAAAGCCTTGGCTTTAGATAGCATTTTTCCTATGTCTTACCTTGTGCCTGTCTCTGTGTCCAAGTTTGCCCTTTTATAAGTACAGAGTTTTACAGGATTAAGGTCTGTCGTGAAGATCTCATCTTAACTTGATCCATCTGTAAAGATCCTGTTTTCATATAAGATCATATTCACAAGTTCTGGGACTTGGGACTTCAAATCTGTTAGTGGGGAGCACAATTCAACCCATAACATTAGGTTCAATGCTGTAAAATATTTCACATTGTGAATGGAGCTTACATTATTTAGCAAATCCCATTTCTGTGCACATATTTTATGTCTTTCATTCTCTGTCATTAACCCAGCCCTCAGGATAGCTGGTTATGGTACTAGGATTTAGGGCCTTTTGTGGCTGATTAAGTAATGAGATTTGAACCTTCATGGATGAGATTAATGCCCTTATAAATGAGGTCAGGGGAAGATCCCTCATCCTTTCTAAGATGTGAGGTTTCACCTGATAAGAGGGCCCTCACTAGACATCAGATCTCCTGGCATCTTGATCTTGGACTTCCCAGCTCCTAGAACTAAGAGAAATGACTTTCCATTAAGTAATACTATTGTTAATAGCAGCGTGAACCAAACCCTTCTGATTAAGTTTATTCCTAGGCAGTTTGTTCTTTTGATGTTATTATAATTGGGATTATTTTATTAATTTCCTTTTTGGATGATTATTTGTAGCTCACTGGCTTGAATCACATTAGGTAAATACATAAGAAAAGTTTATTGGATAAAAACAATGAAACTTTCTTCACTAATGACCATGTATTGATTTCCTCCTTTTGTAAAATATTCATATCTGCTAATTAATGCTTTCTTCCATTTAAAAATAAAGCTTTACTAAGATGTTACCCAAATTCATATCTTGAGCAAGATTTAATGTCAGAGATGCATCCTCTTTGCAATAGTTTCCTCCAGAACAATTAACAAGCCTAAGAATACGTTATTATAGATTATCTGATATTTTTATTTCAAGACACTTGCACATAATTTTTTTATTAAAGTCTTACAGTTACTCTATAGAAAAATGAAGATAATTAAGGAATTCCTTTGATCATGGCTATAGTATTATATAAATTCTGAGACATATCTCTTGTCATAGATGCTTGTAAATTATTTAGGAGGAATTCTAGAATGATGATAGGGAGCAATAATCAAGCTAATTTAAGAAATTGATCATGGAAGAGTTATTCCTCCAGCATCTTTCTTTCTCTTCAGTAATGCTTTGGCAATTCTAGGTCTTTGATGGTTCCATATAAATTTTATTATGAGTTGTTCTAGTTCTGTGAAATATGTCCTGGGTAATTTGATAGGGATTGCATTAAGTCGGTAGATTGCCTTGGGCAGTGTGACCATTTTAACAATATTGATTCTTCCAATCCAAGAGCATGCGATATCTTTCCATTTTTTTAAGTCTTCTTTAATTTCCTTCATCAATGGTTTATAGTTTTCTGTGTATAATTCTTTCACCTCCTCGGTTAGATTTATTCCCAGGTATTTTATTACTTTGGGTGCTATTTTAAAGGGGATTGTTTCTTTACTTTCTTTTTCTGTTGATTCATCGTTAGTGTAAAGAAATAAAACTGATTTTTGAACGTTAATTTTGTAACCTGCTACCTTGCTGAATTCTTCAATCAGCTCTAGTAGTTTTTGTGTGGACCTTTTAGGGTTTTCTATATATAGTAATATGTCGTCGGCATATAGTGACACTTTTACCTCTTCTTTTCCAATTTGGATCCTTTTTATTTCTCTCTCTTGCCTGATTGCTGTGGCTAGGACTTCCAGGACTATGTTGAATAGGAGTGGTGATAGTGGGCATCCTTGTCTTGTCCCAGATTTTAGTGGGAAGCAGACTTCAGACAATACTATAGAGCTACAGTCATCAAGACAGCATGGTACTGGTACAAAAACAGACATACAGACCAATGGAACAGAATAGAGAGCCCAAAAATGAACCCAAAAACTTTTGGTCAACTAATCTTCAAAAAAGGAGGCAAGAATATACAATGGAATAAAGACAGTGTCTTCAGCAAATGGTGTTGGGAAAACTGGACAGCAGCATGTAAAACAATGAAGCTAGAACACTCCCTTACACCATATACAAAAGTCAACTCAAAATGAATCAAAGACTTAAACATAAGACAAGATACAAGAAACCTCCTAGAGGAAAACATAGGCAAAGCATTATCTGACATGCATCTCAAAAATTTTCTCCTGGTAGAAATAAAAGCAAGAATAAACAAATGGGACCTAATGAAACTTACAAGCTTCTGCACAGCAAAGGAAACCATAAGTAAAACAAAAAGACAACCTACAGAATGGGAGAAAATTTTTGCAAATGAAACCAACAAAGGCTAATCTCCAGAATATATAAGCAGCTCATACAACTTTATAAGAAAAAAATAAACAACCCAATCCAAAAATGGGCAGAAGACCTAAACAAGCAATTCTCCAAGGAAGACATACAAATGATCAATAGGCACATGAAAAAATGCTCTACATCACTAATTATCAGAGAAATGCAAATCAAAACTACAATGAGGTATCACCTCACCCAGTCAGAATGGCAGTCATTCAAAAATCCACAAATGACAAATGCTGGAGAGGCTGTGGAGAAAGGGGAACCCTCCTACACTGCTGGTGGGAATGCAGTTTGGTGCAGCCACTATGGAAAACAGTGTGGAGATTCCTCAAAGACTAGGAATAGACTTACCATATGACCCAGGAATCCCACTCCTGGGCTTATATCCAGAAGGAACCCTACTTCAGAATGACACCTGCACCCCAGTGTTCATAGCAGCACTATTTACAATAGCCAAAACATGGAAACAGCCTAAATGTCCATCAACAGATGACTGGATAAAGAAGAGGTGGTATATTTATACAATGGAATACTACTCAGCCATAAAAACCGACAACATAAAACCATTTGCAGCAACATGGATGCTCCTGGAGAATGTCATTCTAAGTGAAGTAAGCCAGAAGGAGAAAGAAAAATACCATATGAGATCGCTCATATATGGAATCTAAAAAACAAAAACAAACAAACAAACAAACAAACAAACAAACAAACAAACAAAAAACTAAACTGTAAATACAGGACAGAAATAGACTCATAGACTAGAATACAGACTTGTGGTTGCCAGGGGGGAGGAGGGTGGGAAGGGATAGACTGGGATTTCAAAATTGTAGAACAGATAAACAAGATTATACTGTATAGCACAGGGAATCACAGTGGAAAAAATGTGATAATGAGTGTGTATATGTCCATGTATAACTGAAAAATTGTGCTGAACACTAGAATTTGACACAACATTGTAAAATGATTATAAATCAATAAAAAATGTTAAAAAAAAGAAATTGATCATGGAAATTTAAAAAAAAGTCTTCAGAAAAGAAAGATGTTTATGAATTTTGCCATATGTGTCTTTATGAACTTGAAGTTTAGTCATAGGAAAAAAAAAACTTAAATTAAGAACAATAATAATAGGAGTTTCCTGCAAAACAAAGAAAATACCTTTAAAACAAGGAGACGTAACAGTGGAATGGGTTACTTTTGCAAAAAGTCACCTCTACAAAACTACTCAGATGACAAATGGGTGACTAACAAGTAGGCGATAGAAACCATTCTCAAGTGTGAAAATTTTGACTAGATTTTGACTAGTAAAACGTTATGGACAGTTTTTTTTATATCAAAGCTTTTGAATATTGATTATAAGGCAAATACAATACTCACCTTATTATTTTCTTCTCTCTTTTTACAATTAGTTAATACTATTTTTCATAATTGTATTGGTTTTTCTAAACTAAAAAGAATACATCCTTATTATAGAAAATGCAATCATTGGAGAGATGCCTAACATGTGAAACAAAAGTCCTTTAGATTCCTGCTCTCCTTAGGAAAAAAAATACGGTTAACCTATGCCTCTTGCCTCAGATTTTTTTTCTTCTCATATATTTAAATTGAAAGAACTTGAAAAGGGTGAAAAAGGAAAGTTTCACCCATTCACTTAGTTTTGTGAGTAATTTGAAAACTAGAAAATTTAGCTTCATCCATGTAAACAGCTGCATATTGAAATGTTTTAAATAAAATACTGGTGGACTAGAATAAAAAGTTTTGTAATTGGTAAGTATGATAAATATAACTGCATATACTTCCCTTCACCTGTTTGCCTTGCTGGTAGAAGCAGAGTATTTCCAAGTATCTGCAACATGATACATCTTTTTCCTGGTTAACTCAAGTAAACAGAAACATGTTGCCCATTGAGCTAAGAGCTTTTTATATTAAAAAAAGAATAAATTTAGCTATATGTTCTGGCATCAGACTGAGTCCTAGACCTACTTTTCCAATTTGAATAAAGAACATGAAAGTGTGTCATTCTGAAAAAGAGATCCATTATATTTCATGCAAAAATGAACTAGCTTCTGCTATTTCCTTACATATGGACTGAGATAGGATGTTTTTCACTAACATCTAAGGCATCATAATAGCATTATAACTATGTAGTTGTGTTATCATATTTACTCAAGACTTACCTTTAACATTAGCACAGACAGCCTGACACAAAAATACAAAATAGAATACCAACATGTAGCACCTGAAAAAAAGTAATTTTATAGACTTTTTCTAAGCATATATTTTAATGTATAGTAATGATTATAAACATTCTATTTTTATAGATTTATTTAAAGTACGTTGATGTCATCTGACAAGATTTTAAGCAGATAGGAAGCTAATTTTAAAATATTAACTGTGATAATCTTAAAAGTTCATTAATTGCATATTTTTTTGTCAATCATAGAAAAATAATTTACAGTGCAGCATTCCCATAATCATGGAGTAAGTCTTGAGAAGGCTATTTTATCAACTAAAATAACAATTTCTAACATATAATCAGTTTATATTAGTATTATGTGATTTATGTATTTTAACTTATGTGTATATTTTTATACTCTCTTTTCTAATGATCTACATAGGTATGGATCGCTTAATATATTGAATAAAGTTATTCATAATATGTCAACAGAAATAAGTCTTTATCACGTCGTTGAAAATAATAAAATTAAGTATGTGAAAATGTAAGTTAATTGATTTTTAAGAGTAAATGAACTTAAACATGTAGCAATTTTCCTCAGATTCTCCTTGTGCTGAGTGTGGCGACTGGAAGTACTAGAGGATATTTCTCAATCCTCCTGCTCTACCTTCAGTGACTGGCCTTCCTTGCACACCTAGATCAAAAGGAAGCTCAAGTCACACTGTCATTCTTCAGTGGGAGAGTGTTGTTGTTTGTTACTTGGTAATTCCCACCTTAGGGGGTTGGGAAGGGCATGTCCTGTATCTATGGGTCCAACTCCTAAGTTTTCTCCATGATTTTCACTTTTTCTGTGGCAGCCGTACTCTGTCTCATGTCCCTGATAGGTTTTATTCCCATAGAGTTTGCTATTGCTCTCCTAGGGCTATGGAACATACAATGCTCTCAGAGTATCCACTAAGCCTCATTGGCTCAGGATTATCTCTTGTCCCTCCCTTATGCATAAAAGAATTTTTGTCTATTTTCCCAGCCAGAATGCATCTTCATCTGTGTGCTGGGGTGACCGATCCTATTACTTCTCCTCCATGACATAAGTCTTTCTGTAGTGGAGAGGTGCCCAGGTGGACTCCGGCATTCCCTGCGCTGGTAGTCACGGTCCTTCTCTCTCTGCCTACACAATGAGGGAGGTCTTCCCTGGTGTCACTCTCTGCCCTTCTCTTTCTCTCTTAAGCATCCTGTTCAGGTGTATGGAAAAGAGCCCTTAAATAGGACTAACGGCTTCTTACATCTGCAGTTCCCAGGGGGTTCTACATTCTCAGAGAAAAAAGTCTGGGACAAAGTCTGCTTATCCATAAACTAACATAAAAAAAAAAAAAACCTGTCTGCAGTTACTTTCATTTCAAAGTTACAAATATGTTATGAAGTAATGTTAAGTCTTAGAGGGGAAGAAAAGAGGGTATACCAAGACAAGCTCTGGCTGGCAAACATTCTGTTATGGCGAGGATTTTGCAAGCTGTCGAGACTTTATAATTGGTTCTAGGCTGGGTGTAATGGGGCCAGTAAGTTTCAGGACATTTTAAACGGTGAAGGACTGTTCAGTATTAGGAACGAAGTTCATTCCGTAGCTAGCCATTTCCTGGAACACACTGGGGTCAAGAAGGGGGTGCTTTCCTGTGGACACACTGTCATAATGGTCCTCTGGGAGCTGGGCTCTGTGGTAGGTTATTTCACATTGGCTGATATTCAGCTTTTGAAAGTTTGTTAAAGGTTCTTCCTGAGTTCCTACCTGTTTACATGGTTAGAGACGCTGGTTCCTACTGTGGTCTCTGGGAGCTGAGCTAAGACTGCATTGGTTTCTCTTTGCAAAGACCTTTCTTTACTTAAACCGGAGGCAATTTGAAATTGGCTCTTGCTGGCTTAAGGAAAATGATGATTATTTAGATTATCTGGATTTTTCTGTTGTCAGGGTGCGAGCAATGCCTTTTTCCAGTTTTTTGCCTTTCAAAGTGAAAGTAGGACCCTGCATAATTGAAATACAAATACTTTGTTACAGAAATTAAGAAAACCAAAGTTAAATCCCAAGTAATACTTTCAGGTTTGACTTTTATAAGCAAACTTATGAAAGAACAAGAAGATGAAATTGATACATTTTCCTCTGATTCATTGGAAAGGACAAGTGCCTGACAGAGTGAATGCATATGGATAATTGTCCCATCAGTAAGTGAGAAAAGAAAAAAAAATCACACTTTTAAATAAATAGCAAACTTGTTCACATCTCAGACCTTTCCCATTTCAAACCAAGTGATGTAAATATTAAACGCAAATGTAACTTCAATAGTAAGGAAACATATTGTTATGGAAAGTCTTGGATTAAATATTGACTATTATAATTTATTCTCCCCTTCTGGGCAGGACATTTTACTAAAAATCTCCAGGTGACATCTGTACAATAGAAAAATGTCTAAACTGAATCTTCACCTTCTACTTCCTTAAAATAATCAAATATAATGTCAGCATAGATTTTTAAAATCTAAAGTCCAAGAAAAAGAAGAGATGCCAAGATACCAACTTAGATATTAACATAGTTCTCCATTCTTAATATTCTATGGATTTGTGGCAGGTAATTTATCAACCTGTTAAAATATAACCTCTACAAAAAAGCAGGAAGAGTTTGTTGTTAGAACATGCATAAAAGCCATAGGACTTTTGGACTTTTGACCATGTTTGGTAGATACATTTATGATGGTTCAAAATTTATGTCAATGATAATTATTCATGGGAGGTGAGAGACAAGGATGTGCCTCTAGATGTAGGGACCCACATCCCAGGTCACCTGGTCCATGTCAGTTAATTGGGAAGACATGTCATAAACATTGAGGTCACACAGAAAGAATACAGTCCAATAAAAGTCAGAAATTTGAGGCTTCACTTTACACATCAGATATTGATTTGTAATAAACTTGCTTCTTCCAAGGACACCTCTATAAAGAACGCTTCAGATAAATACACATAATGAAAAAATAAATAACCTTAAAGGTCTTCAAATATTGGTGGCTTGAAAAGATCCTAAAATATCATGGACTTGAATAATTGTAGGCTTGATTCATACAGTTAGTTGTACGGAAGTTATACAAGAAATAGAAAACAAGCAAAAGTGAGTATGGGCTGTTTGTTTATTTTTTGATCCTTTTTACTTTTTCTTTCTGTTGGCTAAGCTTCCACCTAATACTGCTGAGCTTGGGAGAATAATTATTTATTTTTTAATTCACAAAAATGAAGGTCAGATATACCGAAATTTGGTTTGAGTCACTTTCTGAAAAATATCATGCCACAGTAGCCCAATACAAAATAAGGTCAATTACAAGGATCAGGTTTGTTGATTGTAAACGGAATGTTTGCATTTCTATGTAAATATATCTTTGGTCCCATGCAAGGATGATGACATTTAAAACAATGTTTGTATCCTTCCCCAAATCCCACTTATATCTGCAATCAACATTAAACCTTATTATGTTATATTTTACTATAAAAAAGACAATGTCAATAACATAGGATGGATACAAATCTGAAGTGAGGAAAAGAATATTCCTGAAGGAAGAAAAGGATCTCTCCTTATTCTTTTTTTTTTTTTTAACATTTTTTATTGATCTATAATCATTTTACAATGTTGTGTCAAATTCCAGTGTTCAGCACAATTTTTCAGTTATTCATGGACATATACACACTCATTGTCACATTTTTTTCTCTGTGAGTTATCATAACATTTTGTGTATATTTCCCTGTGCTATACAGGGATCTCTCCTTATTCTTAAAGCATTTACTTTAGAAAACTTGTAATTGTATATTCTTTCTCTGCCACTTTGAGATGTATGCAAAACTTTTTAAAAGTTAAAAAAAGCATTGACAGTTTTATAACTCTAGAATTTTTTCCCCCAAAGACCCAAAGGCCATCTCTTTGAAATGAGGGGAAGAAGCATCTCTTTCTTAAGTTCCCATAGGACGGTAAAAGCCTAACTTCTGGGTGCCTAACTCCAAGTTGCAAAGCTACAAACCTTCATAAATTGATTAAATTGTCATACTAAGTGAAGTAAGCCAGAAAGAGAAGGAAAAATACCATATGATATCACTTATATGTGGAATCTTAAAAAAACAAACAAACAAACAAACTCATTTACAAAACAGAAACAGATTCACAGAGAAAACAAACATGGTTACCAGAAGCGAAGAGGGTGGGAAGGGGTAAATTGTGAGTTCGAGATTTGCAGATACTAACTACTATATATAAATTAGATAAACACCAAGTTCATACTCTATAGCACAGGGAACTAAATTCAATACCTTGTAGTAACTTACGGTGAAAAAGAATATGAAAACGAATATATGTATGCTCATGTTCATGTATGACTGAAGCTTATGCTGTACACCGGAAACTGACACAACATTGTAAACTGACCATACTTCAATAATATATATGTATATGTATATATACATACCTATATGTATATATATGTATATATATATGTGTGTATATACACACACACACACACACACACACACACACAAATGTTTATGTTTTCCTCTGGGTAAAGGTAATTAGCAAACACAAATGACCAGCAAATTACCAGATGAATTTAGAATGAACAATGTGTGACAAATGATGCTGTCAAGTCCTCTCTTACTTGCAGAGAATTAGTATTTATATTGACAGCATGTAATGATTTCCCTACCTGGCTGCATAAGAGGGGGAGATTTCTTTCCGTCTTTGTGATCTTCAGCAAACTGCCTGTGACTTGCATCACATTCTGCATAATGGTTATTCAATAATAAAAATTTTTTGCTCTCTTCTTTTGTGGAGAGATTTTCTGAGTTGGCAGAAGATTTTGTTTTTAATTATATTCCCCCAACAATAATAATCCATTAGTAAAGAATAGTTGTAAATAAAAAGTAAAAATATTCAAAGCTGTGTTTCCTTTCCCTGTCCCTTCCTCAAATTTAGCTCCTATTTTTTGATGATATACCTGTGTTTTAAATTACACTGATGATTTTAAGCAGCATAAAATGACTCCTCACTAGGAATAATGAGAAATTTATGGCATTTCTACTCCCTACAAATCATACTCAAACCCTATATAATTCATTTAGATTTGCTGATATGGCATTACTTTCTGCAATGCATTCCCAGCATCCTCACCTTTTGTTCTTCCAACAATGCTTTTAATATGATCATTTTATCATTACTGAGCTATGACCAAGTCATCCGAACTCTTGCTATTGGTTTATTTTGAAAAAAAGATAAAGGCAGGCAGTACATTTATATCCCTATGAGGGTGTAACCCTAATACTGCTGATGAGCATGTGTTTTGTGCACCAAACATTATTTATTATACTCTGCATTTTTCCCCACCTATTATCATGACAACCCTGGGCAATTACTTTTATTTAATTAAGTTTATATGCTCTTTATATTTTTTAACTTTTATTTTTATTGAGTTATAGTCATTCTACAGTGTTGTGTCAGATTCCAGTGTAGAGCACAATTTTTCAGTTATACATGAACATACATATACTCATTGTCACTTTTTTTTTTTTTGCTGTGAGCTACCACATATTTCCCTGTGCTATATAGTATAATCTTGTTTATCTATTCTGCATATGCCTGTCAGTATCTACAGATTTTGAACTCCCAGTCTGTCCCTTCTCACCCTCTTCCCCCTTGGCAACCACAAGTTTGTATTCTATGTCCATGAGTCTGTTTCTGTTTTGTATTTATGCTCCTTTTTTTTTTTTTTTTTTTTAAGATTCCACATACGACCGATCTCATATGGTATTTTTCTTTCTCTTCCTGGCTTACTTCACTTAGAATGACATTCTCCAGCTCTTCATATTTATTTGGATCTTACTTCCTCTGGGCCATCAGATACTTGCTCAAAGTAAAGCTAAACCACCCTCTGATCTGCAGTGCTAATACTGACAAAAATCTCAGCCTCCTGTACGTTGGACTCTGGCTTGGCCTCCACTGTGCCCACCTGAGAGGGGAACCAGTCAGTCCCATCATGCCAGCCCCTCCCGACCAGACTCCAGTAGGCTGTGGCCACTTCCACCGCTTCTGGACTAAGATGATGCAAGATGGCTTTTTTCACTGCTGCCTAGAAGAGGCTGGTGATAGCTCAGAAAGACGGAGACACTAAACGCCAGTGCTTCTCCTGCTGGCAAGACTTTTTTGTTGTTGCTGTTATTTTTTACTTATTGTAGTTTGAATGTCATATGCCTAAGTTTACTATTTTATGTTTTAATCTCGCTAGCATCCATAGGGCTGCTCACCTTTAGTCTCTGGAGACAGTCTAATGAGAAATCTTTGGTTAAGTCGCTGGTTCCATGAATCAGAAGTCCGCAGTTAGATGCTTGCCAGTCCTAGTGTGGAGGCTGATAAACGAGCTTCTGCTTTCCTTTTCTTGAATGAAATGAAGAAAATGAGAGCTGTACCTGGATGTGTGCTGTTTGCTTGAAGGACCCCCAGGTGGGATTTTTTAAAAAACAAAAATAAGTGGCATAAGTGTGTTGTTAAAAGTTTTAAGATTGCATTTACATTGAAAGTAAATGCTGCCTACACATTTATAGCTCATCACCCTTGGGCACCCAGCGCACTTTGGGAGAGTTTCAGCGGACATGGCATGTTAACTGCACATCTGCATTCAGCCTCTGTTCATTTGCCAATGGATCCTTGGTTTTGTACTTTTAAACAATAGCTAAATTTCCACATTTTGGGGTGTAACAATATTTATTGCTAAAGTCCTTTAATTAAGATTAATTTTCTTATTAACACCTATATGTAAAGAAAAAAAAAAACCTAAACAGATCCAAAGAAATCTAGCACCACAAGTCTCTGTTTAATCCCAACTGTGATATGGTTCTTGCTGCTTTGTCTGGAGAATGTTTTTCTCTTTCCATTTTTACCAACGTGGCCTCATTTCCTCCATATAATTCTTTACCTCAGTGCTGTTGCCACATCCACTTCAAAAGATAATTCCCTGAGGGCTGAGGAGAATGCCTTCCTCTCTAAAAGACAATGCCATGTTTAGAACTCTGGTCAGATGCTTCAGCTCAGCACAACTGATGGAAAAGCTGGGGTCTGTAGATATGGTTCGAATTAAGTTCAGTGAGCTTAAGCAATGTACTTGTCGTCACAAATCAAGTCAATCACACTCACCAAATGCATTTCTGCAATTAGTATTTAGGTTCATTTCCTTTGATTTTTTTTTTCCACTAAGTAGTAGCCAGAATTACATTACAGTGTAATCCACTGAGAAAAAGTGTTCCTGTTGCAAAAAGGCTATGATTTTACATTCCAAGAATAAAAATTGAAAAACAGGCAGTAGAAGCAGTAAAAAAAATAAATCCAAAAAATTTAATAACTAATAAGATTTTTAAAAAGACATAAATTGAATGGGGTTTACATGTGCATTAAAATGAGAGAAAGTTTTCTGCCACCAAAATTTGGGCATTGATACCACCAAGTAACTGATCAGTTCTATTTTTTTTTTTTACAATAAAAGGCAAATTTAAAGGGATCCAGAAATGTACATATTTTTAATTAAGGCACTATTCTAAGTCTAAAGTTTTGTATTCACAGAATATTTGAGCCTTGAGCTGACAGTACAGAAAGTTCCCATGTATCACCCAGGGCACACGGTTTCAGCTATTATTAACATCTTGCATTTCTGTAGTTTATTTGTTAATAATTAATGAATCAATATTGATATGTTATCATTAGCTAAAGTTCACAGATTACACAAAGTCTCCTTTTTGGGTTGTACAGCTATGAATATTGACAAATGTGTAACATCATGTATCCATTGTTACAGTATCGTAGAGAATAATTTATGTTTATCTCCTTGTACATTTTGGTAGTTTGTGTCTTTTAAGGAATTGGTCCATTTCACCGACGTTATCAGATTTGTAACCATGGAGATTTTCATAATCTTCTCCTGTTATCCCTTTAACATCCACGGGATCATTACTGACAATCTTCAGTTTTGGAGTTAGTAATCTGTGTCTTCTTTTTTTCCTTGGTTATCCTAGCTGTAGGTTTATAAACACCACTGATCTTTGCAAAAAACTAGTTTTGATTTTATTTATTTTTCTCAATTGCTCTCTGTTTTCAATTGTGTTGATTTATGCTCTTATTTTAACATTTTATTTCTTCTATTTACTTTACTTTTATGTTGCTCTTCATTCTGTGGTTTCCTGAGGTGGAAGCATATATGGTTGAATTTAGTTTTCTTTTCTTTAGGGGCCCTGAGTCCTGGGGATGTGACCGAGGGAAGTGTTTCTTTGAGTTTTTTCCCCATATGGGACAGAAGTCCAGAGGGGCAGGAGCTGTTTGACTGCCCCTCCCTGTGGTCTAGTGAGGCTCTGGTAAAGCAGCTTCCATTGTAAGATAGACCTTTGTTATGAAGAACACTCTGGGAATATTTCAAACTGGTTACTTTTCCCCTACCTTGCCTGAAACCTGAGGGGAATTTTTCTCCCATCTTCACTGTCAGAACTCAGTGGGGCTCTTGTAGGTAAAAGCCATGATCGTATGGGGACCTCACAGGGCAGAGACCCCAGGAGTTCTTAACTCCCAGAGCAGTCCGCTCTCAGCCACCAGCAGTTCATCAAAATTGCCTTCACGTATTTCAGCTACTTGCTCTAGCAGTTTCTACTCCCGGTAAGCTGATCTTAGCTGTCATTCTTGGTGTCTGCCTCCCTCTCTGAATTACAGGTGGCAGCCAGCCCTGTTTCCTCATTTCTCTGATAGATCTAAGGAAATTCAGATTTTCAGTTTATTTATCTTTCTTCTTGTAAATTTTACATTTAAGGTCTGAAATGAAAAGACCAAGAACCATCTTTGTAAAGAGTTTCCCACATCCAAGACAACTTCTATTTAAAATCATGTGTCTGATTTTGCAGTTAGCCTCTCTGATTTCAAAGTTAAAAGATTACCTTGTAATAGTCTCAAATGCTGCTCGAACAAATCGCATTTTAGTGGCTTAAAACAACGCAGTTTATGTTACAGTTCTGAAGTCAGAAGTCTAGAATCATCCTCACTAGACTGACATGAAGGCGTTGACAAGCCTGGCTCCTTCTGGAGGCTCCATGTGAATCTCATGCTTTTGCCCTTTCCAGTTTTTAGAGGCCTTCAGCTCGTGGCCCCTTCCCCCCTGTTCAAAGCCGATAGTGCAGCATCTTCTCTCATTTACAACGTCTGTCAACATCCTCATATATTTTCTTGACTGTGATCCTCCTTCATTCCTCTTATGAGGACCTTGTGATTTCTTTGGACCCACTTGGTTAATCCAGCACCATCTAATCTTAAAGTCCGCAATCACATCTTTTTGTCCTATAAGGTAACATATTCACAGATTCTGGGATCAGGACGAGAATATCTTTGGTGGATATTACTTGGTCTACTATAAATGACTAAGATTTAAATACTTTTTAAATAAAAACATGTTTCATGTTGCTATTAACCACCTTTAAATTCATAGCAACTTTATTTCACTTATTTTCTGCTAGGATTTTGAAAATTATGTAGCTTGTGCCTATAGAGACACACTTTGTTCAATAGTTATGAAAGATAAAGCGGTTAATAAAAATTCCAAATTAAATTTGGGCATACTATGTTATGAATGCTGTTGTTTTGATTTATCTACTTGAGTTCTAAGACCATAGACTTTATTGAGCAAGTGGAAACAAATTTAGGTAAATGTTAGATC
Organism: Camelus ferus; assembly: GCF_009834535.1. Lineage (NCBI taxonomy): Eukaryota > Metazoa > Chordata > Mammalia > Artiodactyla > Camelidae > Camelus > Camelus ferus. The sequence continues at coordinate 9,303,130 of NC_045698.1, read as the reverse complement.
AGTGAAGACTGACATCAAAGCCACTGGCATGGGGAACAACTAGAAATGTTTTATTGATATCAGTTACAATACTATGGTGAGTGTTATGGGAAATAAAATCTGGTATAATTTTCTTATTCTCACTGAAATCAAGCTTTTATTTATGAAACACATTTTTATGTAAACTGTGTCCAATTTTACATTGCAAGATGTTGTTCTTTTAATGATTTGTAAATGGTTCTCTAGACATTAAATATATCAACACATTTCTTCACGTATTGTACATTTTTCCTTTAATTTGTAATTTGCCTCTTAATATTGTTTATTTTTATGATGTAAATGTCATTCATTTTTATTGGTCAAAATCATCAACATTTTCTCTTTTACATTTTGCATGTGATTATTGGAAGAATCCTTTCCTCTAAATGTATGCTCATATTCATTTGTGTCTTTCTTTTTTGTAAGATTTTATTTCTTTTATAAATCTTGTTAGATTCTAAAATTAAATACAGTTATTTTTTCTGGTGTTTGATGTAAGTAAAGCTTTTATTTATGATTCCCATATGGTTAAATAATTATCTCAGCATAACTTAATAGATAGCATCATTTTGCTGGTACCATATTAAACTCAAGCATATATTTAAGAATGTGTTTACACACACATACACACACACACATATACATTTTTTTCCTTAATGTGCCAAAAACAAGTCTTAAGCCAGCCTGTTTTTGTTTTTTCTGTATGGATAAATTCAGTTTTTATATTGTCTGGACGCTCATAATTTTTATATGTTTTGAAGTTCCAGATTTTTTACCACGGTGTTTATAGGAAATAGTCATTTGCATAAATGGTGCCTGGGTCTTAGTATGCTGTTTTAAATAGAGACACAAATTTCCAGTATGTCCCATATATGAAGTACTGACTGTAAGTTTTTCTTATGTTAAATACTAAGAATCCTTTATTTATATTATGTAAGTAGATGATCAAGAATTTGTATTTTTTTCTTGAAAAAGTTTTTGTTTTCCCAGGCGCAGAAGAGTTAGCCATGTAGGTAAGGGAAGAATTTAACTTTAGACAATGGGAATAACAAATATAAATAGCAATAGAAGAATGCCTTTCAGAAGTACAGCCAGTCCCATTTCCAACAAGGAATGTGAGTGGAAGAGGGACAACACCTGAGATAAGAGAGATGGGGTCAGGCCACAGAGGATGGTGTATACCAAGCAAACTTAATGATTTTACATTTTTTTTATTTTTTTAATTTTTTATTGAAATGTATTTGACAGATGACATTGTGTAAATTTAATGTGTACAACATGTTAATTTGGTACATTTATAAATTATAACATGATTGCCATTGTAGTTGTAATTAGCCCTTCTATCACAGTATGTAATTATCATATCTTTTTAGTAGTTGGAATAATTAAGTTCTAGTCTGTTAGCAATTTTGATGATTATAACAAAATAATATTATCTGTGTTCACTAGATTGTGCATTAGATCTCTCTCTTTATATATACCATAACTTCTTTATCCATTCATCTGTCCAAGACACTATGATTGTTTTCATATCTTGGTTATTAAAAATTATGTTGTAATGAACATAAGACTGAAGATATCTCTTTGAAGTACTGATTTCATTTCCTTTGTTTATGTATCAAGAAGAGGGATTCTTGAATCTTTGGTAGTTCCCTTTTTAATTTTTTAAGGAACCTCCATATGCTTTCCCACAATTCGACCAGTAGTTTAGAAGGGTTCCCTTTTCGTCAAATCTGCCATCTTTTGTCTTTTTGGTAATAGCCATGCTGAAAGATGTGAGGTGGTTTCTCATTGTGGTTTTGATTTTCATTTCCCTAATGACTAGTTTTGTTGAACACATCTCATTGTACCTGTTGGGTACTGCTAGGTTTTTGTGCTTTGGCCACTGGTACAGCCTTGTGAGAGCTGGCAGTGTGCATCTCATCCCACCTCCTTATTTCACAACATCATGGCAGTAACTTGAAATCAATCATGGTGCAAGAAATTGACAAACACTAAAAACTATGGCCTTTCCTTTTTTTTTTTTTTTGATTGTCAATTTACCAGCACATCACTGCTCTCTTCTCCTCTTACTCCATTCAAACCAAACTGGATATTTCTTTTTCTTTCTTTCTTTCTTTTTTCTTTTTTAACAAACTGGCTTTTTTTTTTATAGCTCCTTGCTCTTCATAGGCAACCTCTCATCTTAGTTACTTACATTTGCTCTTCCTCTTCCTAGAATTCATTTCCCAGAATTTCACAAATCTTACCTTTATACCTTAAAGTCTTATTCACAGGTTTCCCTGGTCCCTGCTTATAATTGTGCCCTCTTCCAACTCTTAAGCACATAAACATAATCCATATCCCATTCTCCTACTTTTTTTTTCAATATCTCTATAGTATTTTAGATCATCTAATACAATAATTTTTATTAATTCTGTTTATTGGTTGTTCTGATCCCCCTAATATGTATTTCCACTCTTTGGAATGATGCTGAATATACAATTTCCAGAAAAGTACCACTCAATAATACTTGTGGAATCAATGAGATAACAATATTATTGATAAAGTTGTGTATATTTAGCAAGCTTTTTGATGATTTATTTTTGTTTTTATTATTTAATATTTCTTAAGACTATGAAGATCCTATTGTATTTTTCTCTATTTTTACCTCTTTGCAGTAAAATTAGACAGAATCAGTAAGATAATTTTTGGATCACACAAGAAATTGACTAGGCTAAAGACTGTACATATTCATTTACATTTTAATATAATAACTCCAAGTAAATTTATTCCACTTAGATAAATGTAGCACATTTTCTTTAATATTTTGTAAAAAATAGTCTCATTCTTATTAGTGAAACTTAATGCAGTTTTATTAACAGCACGTGGTATGGGGCCAGTGTGCTATGACTGTGTGCTCACCGGTGTATCTCTGTGAGAAGTGTCTGATGTTAGAGCAATTGCTTTGCTGCGCTATTCACCCAAATACTCTCCACATAAATTTATAGCAGATGGTTATTGTCATGAATCCATACAAATTGATGTTCTTGGAGAATCAATTGTGGACACACGGCATGTAGTTAAAATGTGCTTCTTCACTTGTATCTATTTTCCTAAAGTATATTATTATTATTTTTATTACCATGACAATGAATTATAAATCAAAAATTACCTGATGGCAATCTTCTCTTTGCTTCAGTAGCAATGAACTGAATCAGTGCCATTCGGTATTTGAATAAACTTTCGATACTGTTGTATAAGAAGGGAAAAGTCTGTGTATAACTGAATTAATTTCCAAAGTCTGGTACTGGTAACGTAAATAAATAATTAGAAAAATTACTAAAAAATGAAAGCAGTATATATGCACAGCCAACATGAGCAAGGGAAAGGAAAAACGGCAGTATGGAGAAAAAGAAGCCAATTTGATTCCATGTTGAACTCTCTCTCCGATGAGTCAATTGGACTCCATTTTAGTCTGTACTTTCTTTGCAGCATTCACAACTAAACATGAGTTGAACTGCCTTAACATACGATGTTTATCTTGGAGCATTCTATGAATAAAATATCTAATTTTTAAAAATACTATGTTCGATCTCTTAACTTTAGTTTCTCATTTATCCAATCTAATATGGTAGAAAACTGCCACAGCTTTTGTAAACACACACGTGCTTGGTTTTATAGATTTTGAGAGTGAACTCTGGCTGACAAGCAGCAAGCAGACGGAAACCTGAGAGCTACCAACACATTGAACTGAATTCTGCTAATAACTTGAAAAGCCTGTAAGAAGATCCCTCCCCAGATCATCAGAAAGGAACACGGCCTTGCTGACCCCTTGATTTCAGCTCTCTGAAAACTTGGTCAGAGTTTTGATCCACAGAGCTGTGAGACCATAAATAAAACTGTGGTGACACAGTAATGGTAGAAAACTAATATAAAACCAATGACTTCTTCTGTCTCCAGGGAAAGAAACCTTGTTCATTCAGTGGTCAAGTTAAGACTCATTAAACTAGGAACTCTTCCATGGGCTTAAAAATACAAGGATGAATGGGGTAAAGTCTCTGCTCTCATGGAACTTAATTGTATGTTAACTTCCCACTGTGCCAACAGGAAGGATGGGCATTTTCATCACTATTTGCATGACAACAAGCAACCCACTCTAATTTGTATGGAGAAATTAAGTTACCATGGTTACAACAGACTCACTATCTCTGACTACCCTTAGTTTAGGATTCATGTTCACACGCTTATCCCAGTAGCAGCTTCTCTGGAATTACTTCACCTCGTTGAATTGATTGTATACTATTTTTCCTGATGTCATTGTGTGATTTTTTTTTTAATGTTATTTTGAAAAATTAGATTGCCTAATGGGAAGAGGCACAGTTTAGTCTTGATATTGGGTTTTTATTTTCTTAATTGTTACTTTTCCAAGTAAATTTGTAAAAACTGCCACATGTACAACTATGGAACTTGATTTTCTTACATTTCCTTCAAATTCCATATTATTTCAACTCTTTTCTTCAAAGCTGTATTTGTATTTTTCATCAACAGTATGCATAATAATACCGTAAGTTCTCCGTAAGAGGATACATTTTTTAAATGTCAACATGCTTTTCTTTTTGCCTTTCTAATAATAAAAATTTCATTTCAGCAGGCTCACCATGACTGGCTTTTTGTGTTTATTCTCTTGAATTGAGTAGATGGGAAGTGGCTGAAGATTAAGAAAGACTGAATTCATATAAAGAGAAAGAGGAGCATAAGGATTACGTGAAGTTGGGAGAAATATTACAGAAATACTATAAAGGGTTTTGAGATTAAAATAAGTGACTTTAAGGCCCTCTTTATATTCTGGGGAAAGATTTTTCCAGAATCGGTTGGCTCCAGTTAGTACACTAAAGGCCTGCCCTAGGGGATTTGGCTCATAGTGTTAACCTCGCCTCTGGAGAAGCTGCCTCTCACCTACGTCATCAGTCTGGAGATTTGCTTCTAAGTAGAGGATGGGTCATAAGAGAAACGGGACTCACCTGCAGACAACTGTGAAAAGTTAAGGAGAGAAGAGGATCAAAGGAGCTTAACCGTCATATTTTTATTTAAATGTTCCCCCTTGCACACCTTGGTCTAGAGATCTTTTTTCTCAATCAGTCTATTCAAGGTTTATCAATTCTATCAATCTCAAAACATCAACTTTTTAGCTTATTAATTTTTAATCAAAATTCAATCTTTTTTATTTCACTGACCCTTGCTCTTAATTGTCTATTTTCTTATGTTCATTCTGAAGGTATTTTGTTCATACTTTTCTAGCTCCATCAAGGTTTTGGATCTTAGGGATTTTGGACATTTCTTCTTTCCCATAGAAACACTTCAAACTACAAATTTCATACAAGTACTATCTTAGCTGAATCCCACAATATTTGTTACACTGATTTTTATTATCATTCTGTATAGTTATTATATTATATATTTAATTATATCATAATCCTTTCAAATATTATCTTGTGAATTTTTCCTTAACACACATTTTTAGAAGTGCTTGTTTTTTTAGACTAGATTTGAGGTTTGCTTAGCTATTTTATTGCTATTTGTTTTAAAATAAATTTAATTTTGGTGAGAGTATGAAATACTCTGTACGATATAATTTCTTTTACCTTATTGACACTTATTTTGGGCACGATAGACATGAAGTCTATCTTGGTAAACGCACCATGTGCACTTGGAACTAATGTCCATTCTGCATTATCTGATGTAACATTCTGTAAATGCCAATTAGGTCAGTTGGTTGATAATGTTATTTGTGTTTTCTGTTATTTCACTGATTTTTTAACTACTGGTTCTTGTAATTGCTTAGAGGTATGTTAAAAAATTCTCCAATTGAATTAATGGAAATTTCCAGTTTCCCCCTTTAATTTTGTTAAATGTTATGTCAGTTATTTAGAAGTCTTATTATTAAGCACATACACAATGGTTTTTATGTCATCCTGAGTAATTCACCCCGGTAACTTTTTATCTCTGGTAATATGTTTTCTTTGGAAACCTATTTTATCTGATATTAGCATAGCCAACCCAGCCTTATTATGGTTACAGATTTTAGGCTATATGTTTGTGGCAGACAGACTTGAAATATCTATGCTCATGAAAGTCTCTTCCCTTGATACAGGCAGAACCTCTCACTTGCTTCTTACCAACAGAATGCAGCCCAGGTGATGGGGTGAGTGCGACTGCGTGCACTTGATTTATTGTGTAGCACCCATCTTGCATCTCATTTCCCCCACTTCCTGGCTTTGGAGAAGAACACTGCCCCGAATCCTACAACTGAAAGGAAACAATGGTACCAACAACTGGGCTATTGGGGAAGCAAGTTCTCCACTAGAGCTCACTTCTGAGGATGACATGAGCCCAGCTTTGTGAGACAAAGGCAAAAACCCCAGCTAAGCTGTGCCAGAACTTCTGGCCCACAAAACTGTGGGATGATAAGTGTTTTGCAAAAACAACAACAACAACAAAATGCAATGTTTGTAGGAATTTGTTGCACAGCAATAGAAAATGGACACAACAGTATTCCATCATTTGTGTTCAACGTATCTGTGTCTTTCGGTGTCTCTGTAGACAGCAAAGAGTTGGAGCTTGCTTTGTTATCTATTGTGAAACACTCCTTCAAATGGTGATTAAGGGACCTACACTCCTTCTACATTGTGGTGCAGTCATTTCAAAACATGGGTTCTAAGGTTTCGGTGGCAGGGAAAGAGAGGGATGGAAGAGAAACTGGCTTTTAACTCCTTCTACCTAGAAGTGGCAGGTTTCAAATCTGTTCCGTTCATGAGCCAGAAATAGTTGGATGGCCCCAACCTATCCCCAGCAGAGGCTGAGATTAGGGGGGAACATGGGGAACTTATAAAAAGCCACAGCTATGCCAAGGAACCACTGGAAATAATCTTCGGATTATAAATTTCACAAATTTTTGTGTGTATTTCTGGAAGTTCTAGTGAATGTAATTAAGCAATGGGAGGAAAAATCTATAATTATTGGAAATACAGGAATAAAATAACTGAACTATTTGAAAATGAGAGGTTCATAGTATAGGAAAACAGAAGAAAATTAGTTCACAGTGATTTGCTCAACTCTCTTTCCTTTTTGATATTAATCTAATCAGGATGCGATGGAATCCCCATTAGTCTAGTAAAAGTAGTTTGTAGTCTTGTCCAGTTGTCCATTCTTTGTCTCCATATTAATGGACTCTTTAGCAGTAATATATACATACATACATATAAATATATACTTTATATCTTCTATACCTATGTATCATTCTTTATTTGCTTATTCACTACACACACACAAACTGAATGTAAAATCTTGGTTTTACTTTCTGTGTTACTTATCAGCTCTCCTATATGGCTTGTTCTATATAATTTATATTTTCAACCTCTGAATTTTGGAGTTCCCTAGCGCTGTCAAACACAGACTCTGTTCTTCCTTGTCTGCAGCATCTCTAGATGATCTTACCCAGTGTCAAGGCTTCAAATGCCATCTAAAAGTAAGCAGTTTAGAAATTTATATCTCACGGTAGTAGCCTCTACCCTGGAAGCTTTCAGGATTTTTTTCTTTACTGTAACTGTTCAAAATTCTACCAGGATGTATCTTGGTATGAATCTTCTTTTATTTATAGTGCTCAGTAACACCAGAATTCCTCTCCTTCATTTGCTTTGTTCTCTAAGTTTAGAACTGTTACTGGGTTGCAAATATGGTAAAAGATTACTTTGTATTTTATAAACTCTTGTTTTTCTTTTTTATATGAGCTACAATTCTGTATTTTTAAGGTGCACACTTTCCTGAATCTGGAGATATTTATTAGAATATTGTGGAGGCTGTGTGTGTGTGTGTGTGTGTGTGTGTGTGTGACTTGATACTAGTTGTTGGGTGTTGATATTTTTGGATGAAAAGTTGTGTTGACTATATAAACAGTTGTTATGGATTTCATCCAAATCTCAACCAAGGTTGCTTAATCTTCTTCCCTAAAAGGTTATTTTAGTAAATCAAGCTGGTGAATGGAATTTCGTGTCAGAGCGAAGTGAATCGTGTGGCTAGGTTCTCCCTAGGTCCTAGAGCAACTGAGCTGGGAATTCTTGGAACTGTCCTCATACATAAAGTTTTCTCTGGCTTTGGAAAACATCCCTAAGACACCTTCCTAGATAAAACTGTTCCTCCTCTGTTTTCTCTTCCATCTGGTCCTAGGAGGGTTTCTAGAGTCTCCTCATATTTCTGTGATGATTATCTTACAGGTCCCATTACTTCATTAATAGCTCTTAAGTTCTTGGGTGGAATATAGAGAAAAGAGTTATAATGATTAGTGACAATAGATTAAATGGACTTGTAACTTCTTAGTGTCTGTCTAGAAATACTAGGCCTTCCCTTCATAAGCATTGATGGCTATGTATAAAACTAGTGATGTGGGTTATTCCCAAAGTGAACTGTACATGCTACAGTCTTGAAAATAAGAGTGTTGCACCCAATGTCCCTTTGCTGTGCCTGTCCCATATTCAGGGTTATTTATGTAGCTTGGATTTGTAGCATGTAACACTAGTGAACTGTTTGCTGTCCTTAGGCAGTAAGCTGCAAGAAAAAAGTAGAAACTACATTTAAACAGAACCTACTTACTTTATGAATTACTTAAATATTTTAACTTGACAATATTCTCAATGAAAGACAAATAGTGTAGACTCAACTTTGCTAATCAGCTAGACACTTTCAAATTAATGTCTTAGAATTTATGTTTCCATATAACAAAAAGAAATATAAAACATTTGCTTATGGACATGAATACAAGACAGTGCTTATCGCAGGGTGTGATTTTGTATAAAATCCTCTATCTCCAATATAGTAAAGATAAACTTTTATAAAATGGGCACCATAGGGAAGAATATAATGTTGAAAAACATAATGATTTTGCTATGTGCCAAATAAATCAAACAATTTTCATGCACATGGCAAACAATAAATCTAGACAGTTTTTCAAATTCTCTCATCTCCTTCCTATACGTGTAAATAGGAGTTGTGAGTTATGCCCTATGCAGCTGCCAAACAATTGACAATGAGTTTCAATCCGTCATGTCTTTGCTTAGGACGGAATTCTTGCGTCAGCAGCAGGTTGCTTACCATAGGAGACAATACACTGTTTAGATCTGTGTATCTCAGAACAAAACATCAATTCAACATCAACAAAAATAAAATAAATATCAGTAAAAACCACCTTATTTAAAATACTACACATTATCAGGAATATCACAAGCTCATATTTCACAGAGCATATCACAATTACCGTTGAAATTTCCAAAGGTCTTATGATATAATTTTGTTTGTAGGTTAATGGAAAAAAAAAAGTGGAGATAAATATTTAAAATCATCTGGACTCATAAATGACTTTGTGAAAAACAGGTTTGGCTTAACTGATACTCATGTTCTCATCTTTGTCCCCTTTGACTAGTCCCTTCTCATGTCTGGTCCTCAGTTTCTGTAACATTACTGGATTGATGCAGATGATCTCACACATGTTTCCTCTCTAATACTCTCTGATTTTCTGATTCTAGTGCAATGTTATGTATGATTAATGTAACAAGGGTAGTAATTAGCAGCTATGCTAAGTGTTATAGGTTTGTCTTTTATACTATCGTTTCCTAGGAAGACCTTTCCTATTACAACACTTACTGTTTGAACATTACTAAGTATGTGCACTGAACAGAAGGTGCTATGATCAGAGGGGCCACTGAACATGACCCCACTTAGCACTACTGACGTTAAAACAGCTTTATACTTTTAGTGTATTGATAGTTAAGATCTTGAAGTTTGCAAGTGGGAGGAATGACACTGGAACAGCAGATGTAGTGACAATTTATTAGTAACTTGGCACAGGTCTAGAGAAATCAAAGCATATTCTGTAGCAAAAATAAATTTAAGCAGTATATTTAATGAGTGGGTTATTAATAAAAATAAATTTATCATGATGGGACATTTGCTTTTCATTCCAAATCATTTTGAATTATACAATGGGAAGCAATCCTCAGTCTGATTTAGGAGAAGAAATGAAAAGAATGTATGCTCTTTTTTCCTAATATACCAACATAGTTTCTCCCAAGCACTGGAAAAACTGCAAGGTGGAAACTGTAGAAAATTGGATTTTGTTCCTCCCCTCAAAAGAAACTGAGGGATTGGAAATGTGAAACTAAATGTTAATTCTTTACCATTTGAAATGGTCTAGGTAACTATATTTTAAAGACACTCTGATCAAAATGATATAATAAAGAATTACAGAAATTATTTTAAAGTACTCATAGAAATATTTGAAATAATGATAATGCTAAGTCAAGAATCTTCAGATTTGAATACATAGGCATCCTTGAATTTTTCACTCTTAGATGGAGTCATTTCTACACTTTGCAATAGCCAAGGCTCAGACTTGTAATAAGAAAATTCTTAATTAAACATCTCACTTTTAAAATTAATTGATCAATAGAGTAGCATGCACAGTGAGGGAGAAGAATCTATTAATAAGTGATATGTAAGTTCATTTGCAACGAGGGAAATGCTTTATTCAAGGTCTCACTATAATTTCCTGAGTGTTAATGTCAATACTTCAGTTTCAATTTCAAAGAGAGCCTCAAAAACAGATTTATTAGAGTTTTAAAGATAAACCAAATAGTTTTGGGACATGTCAATATAAAGCTAATGTTTTCCCATGTGTTACATGGTCCACATTGCCTCATGTGGACTTGCTACATTCTTTGTTGGCTAGAGTCCCTGGAAGTCATCTGCTAATGTTAGTTTATACAACTTTTGTAGTAAAAAGGCATAATATAGTTTATTTCAACTTGGTACCTATTATTTTTATTTTTAATTGAAATATATTTTATATATACCATTGTACAAATTTAAGATGTATGAAATCTTGATTTGATATGTTTATATATGATTGCCATTGCAGCATTAGCTCCTCTATCATGTCACATAATTATCATTTCTTTTTGTGGTGGAAATAATTAAAATCTAGTCTCTTAACCAGTCTTATGATTATAATACAGTATTGTAACCTATATTCTTAAAATTTGTATGGAAGCACAAAATCCTGAAAAGCCAAAGCCATTCTGAGAAAGAATAGAAAGCTGGAGGCATTACACTTCCTGGTTGCAAGCTATATTACAAAGGCACAGTAATTAAAACAGTGTGGCACTGGCATAAAAATAGACACATGAGAAAATGAAGCAGAATAGAGAACCCAGAATTAAGCATCCATGTATATGGTCAACTAATGTCCAACATGGGAGCCTAGGACACACAATGAGAAAATGATAGTCTCTTCAACAAATGGTGTTGGGAAAATGGCATAAACATATGCAGGTAAACAAAATCAAGCCACTATCTTACACCACTCAGAAAAAATTAACACAAACTGGATCAAAGACTAACACATAACGTTCACCTGACACTAGAAAACTAGAAGAAAACATAAGGGAGAATCTCCTGGACGCTGGCCTTGACAATGACGTTCTTGGGGGGCTTGGGATGTAACACTAAAAGCATAAACAACAAAAGCAAAAATCAGCAAGCGACACTATGTCAAACTCACCTAGATACGTGTTAAAAAGAAATTTCCTTGTAAACCACTATTGCAACCAGAACATTTTATTACTTTGGTTTATGGAATTATCAGCTATTGTGGGACTGTTCTCAGGTGAAATGTGATCAACATTATTATTAATAAGTATCCTGAGCACTTTGTTTTGCAATTCTGATTCAAACTAGCCAGCATTAGAATGGTAAAAACTTCCTTCGGTAACAAAAAATGAAGTCAAAAAAGACAATGATTGATAAACATCTTGAAATATGTTGATATTGATGCTTCTGAAATTATTCCTGAAAAGAAATGAGCTAATATTTCTATAATTGAAGAGTTTGTTTTGCAACGCATCATGAAACTGGAAACAATGAACAAGCAGGTCAGGGTAAAGCGTGCCCTTGCCCTGAGAGAAAGTAAAATGAATTATTTCACTGAAAAGTTATGGTATAGTAGAGGGAAATATTACAAAGAAAACTATTAAGCATTGAAATCAGAAATGCATATCATTCAAATTAATATTCTATAATAAAATTGACCTTTCTTTAATAAAAGATAATATAACCAAAGGCTGAGTTTTTCCTTGAAAGATGTTTGCCTAGAACACTGCTTTTCAAAATTGCTTTTGAAATTATCTTTGCAATTATCATCCCTTTCCCAGTTTACCAAACACAATATGTCCCTATTGTTCAGGTATTTTCATATCTTACATCATTCACTTGATCCTGAAAGCATTTGATTTTATGACTTTACAACCAATGGGTGGAGGTTTTCTTGAAGAAGTGAAAACATACAGTAATGGAATGATGGAGACCGAAACCATTATTCTTTCCTGTATCTACAATCATTGCCTTATGACTTGGCTCACTTGTCATCAAGCAGTGAAATCAGTTTTCCAAGGGCTTTAACATGGGCTAAACTTGTGACTTATTTCTTCCAATAGAACATGGAAGTAGTGATGTTCTGTCATTTATGAAGCTAGCTTTCACAATGAGACAGGCAGAGCTTGTAGGAGAATAAGAGACAGCTTGAAGGAGAGCTCAGCTCCCCAAGCTGGGGCTGTCTAATAGCCTACAGCCAAACTGAGACAGCCCAGCCATTGTCAGCTTAGATTCTCATCCACAGCTGCAAGTAGATGCATGAGTGAGCCCCATTAAGACCCAAAGATGTCTCCAGCTGACTCATAGACGAATGACCATTAATGCATGCTATTGTTTATGCCATTCAATTTAGTGTACCTATTTTCTGTTGTAAAAATAATAAAAAAACTTATATGCACACATACTTTAATTTTAATTTTCTCAAGGCTGCACACTAATTGCACCCAAAAACATCAAAGTCCAGAGAAATGAAATCAAATAAATATACAGGTCTATAAAAACTCCTAAAATATTTATAGTGTCTATATATATCCGATTATGGCTGGTAATCTCTAGATCATATTACATAGTCTAAAATGACAACATTTATTTTTTCAATCCTAGCTTTTTTACTGGTGGTAATTTTCTCAAACAGAAACTATGCCACTCCTCTACAAAACAAGCAATTAAAGCTTTCCGTGAATTTTTATTGTTGAGAGGTCAAAGTTCATTAGCATGCTGTTTGAGTGTCTTCGCAAAGTGTTCTCAGCCAATCTTAGAGGTCTCACCTGCCATTAAACCCTAGGCATTCTTGTGGCATTACATAAGTGCATGACTCCTGAATGCACTATAGTCATTTTGCCTCTTGCCTTTGATCATCTATCCAACTTATTGATAAGATTTTTCAAAGCTGAGGAAATGCTGCCTATCTAAGACAGCTAAAAATTCCTATCTGCAATGAAACCATACTTGGTTCTAAAGACAGTAAAACTGTCTAACTTGTGCTCTCAGAGCTGTTAGTAGTTTTCTTTCTTTTTTTATTTTATTTATTTTTTTTTAATGGAGATACTGGGGATTGAACACAGGACCTCGTGCATGCTAAGCATGTGCTCCACCACTGAGCTATACCCTCCTCTCCCCATAGCTGTTTTCAATTGCTGCATGGAAAATCATCACGATCAGGCAGCTTAAAACAATCCCTACTAATTATTTCATAGTTCTGAAAAGCAAAAGTCGAGACAGGATTAAACTGGATTTCTGTTATGGCCGCACGTAGCTGAAGTCAAGGTCAATCCACTCTCACGCTCATTCTAGTTGTTGGTCAAATTCAATTGCAATAACCATTGGATGGAGGTCCTTCTTTCCCTGCTGGCTGTGTCAGTCAAAGTCCTCTCTCAGTTTCTAGAAGCCATGCATATTCCTCATTACATTCCTCCCACCTTCAAGCCAGCGATGTCACATCAAATCCTTCCCAATTTTCAAATGTCTCCAGCTTCACCTTCTGCCACGAGCCAGAGAATTCTCTCTGTTTTTAAAGGGTTTATATGCAATTGGAGATTGGATAATATCCATTTAAAGCAGTATCCATGTCACCAACCACGTAAATCTCTCTTTTGATTAAGTCAAAATCAATTGATTAGTAACCATAATTGCATCTGAAAAATCCCCCCCACCTTTAACACAGCATAATTAGGATGTTCTATCTCATCATATGCACAGCCCTAGGGTTTAGGGGACAAAATCTTGGGTGACGGAGGGATGGGGGTGGGGGTGGGGGAGGGAGTTGGTGTTAGAATTCTACCTAACAGAGATGCTTTTCTATATGTTAGTCTGAAACTAAATATGGTCCTGGTGGAATCATTGTTAAAATATCTTCCTCATTAGATCACCAGTTCCTGCAGCACATATATTGTCTTCATTCATCTTCATTCATTTTCCCAGCTTCTACTATATATGATACCTTGTTCTGGGTAAGCACAAAAGAAATATCCATTAAGAAACAGGGTTAATCAATGGTAAATAAAAAAAATATGGAATTCCATTCTCATGATATAAAAAATAAACACAGACCATTGTATCAGAAAGACACAATCAAATTGATCAACTATTTGAAAGAAATTTCTCACAAGCTATTTTATCACAAGTACCACGCTAAATCTAAATAGGTTATTCAAATATTTTAAAATCGATAATTGTTTTTACTTTGCTAAGCTTGGACTTAATTATGGATGCAGTGTAAATAGTTTTGTCTCATTCTTTTAATTTACATTTTTATTTTAATAGTCTTAAATATCTTATAGAAGTAGTCAATCTTGTAAGCAATGGAGCTATAGCATGTTTAAAAAAGAAATGAAAAATAAAATAGTACAGCACAAATAGTTGTAGATTTTTTTCATCAATTTATCCAGTCAATAAATATTTGCTGAACTTTTGCCAAACTTTTGCCACCATGCATATATCAGATATATGTGTGTTTACCATTTGAAGATACCTGGGTAGATAAATATGAATTGTTCTATAGCTTTAGAAGCTCGCTGTGGTAAGTAAAATCATTATTGGGTAAAATATTGTAAATGTACATGGATGCTACACTTACTGAAATTTTAGTTTAACAGGGAAGTTTGGTAAGTACTTGAATAAGAAAATAGGAATATAAAATGTTATGAAAATACAAAGTACTGACATGCCATTGGGCTAAAGAGAAAGTTTACCAGTAATTTAATT
This sequence comes from Camelus ferus, assembly GCF_009834535.1. Classification (NCBI taxonomy): domain Eukaryota; kingdom Metazoa; phylum Chordata; class Mammalia; order Artiodactyla; family Camelidae; genus Camelus; species Camelus ferus. Next base: position 9,287,950 of record NC_045698.1, on the reverse strand, counting down.
TTATGGCATTGGGTCTGGTGATATGAAATATAATTTTTTTCCAGTAGCAATTTAATGCACAGAAGACCTGCAAACAATCAAAGAAAATTAAAGATTTTTATGTTTCCAGTATCATTGAAAGGCTGAAAATTTTTAATAAGTTACTAGGGGACTTGTGTGTGCTCATATTTCAAGGCAACCAGTGGTGTTGAGATTGAAGCTTCCCATAGTAAATCAAGATGAAAAGTTAAGTTACAACAAGAAATATGAAAATGTAATGCTAATTGTAAATTTAGAGGATTCTTGATCTTAAATCAATTATGTATGTTGTAAGAGTTTTTATATGCATACAATAGTTAATTTCTACACTCTCTATGGATTTCCTAGTAATAGTGGATATGAGTCCTGGCTGTTACACACACATTCTAACACTTTCAACTTCCAGTATTTTTAGTTTTACCTTTCTGAAGCATTTGTAGGTTAATGTGATTTTAAATTGAACTTCTTTAATGACCAAGGTTGTCAAGCATCTTTTCATGTGCTTATTGGTGATTTGCATACTTTAATGATGTGTTTTTTCAAATTGTTGCCTGTTTTGGAGTTTGTTTTTCTAATCATTAATTTCCTTATTTATCCTAAATGACAGTCCTTTCTTAGACACTTGTTTTGCATATATTGTCCCCCCCAGAATGTGGCTTTCCTATTCATTTTCTTAAGAGTGACTCCAGATGAGCAAAAATGTTTAGCTTCGATGAAGTCTAAGTTAGCAACTTTTTTCTTTATGTTTATTACATTTTGTATGCTAAGAAATATTTACTGATCCCAAATTATGGAGATATCCTACTAGATTATTTCTCTTCTAAACATATTATGTCTTAGGTTATGTTCTATTTTTGTGTATGGTGTGAGGTAGGATTTGAGTTTAATTTTATTGCATACAGTATGTTCTGTTTTTATGAAATATTTATAGGAAAAACTTCCCCTTTCCTTTTGGGCTGTTTTGGAACCTTTGTCAAATATCAAGTGGTTATGTAAAGATAGCTTTAGTTTTGTGCTATTTGTTTCTTTTGATCCATTTGTCAATACTTTTGTCAATATTCTACTGTCTTTATTAGTATAGATTTATAGTAATTCTTGAAATCAAATAAGTATAAGGTTTTTTTTAATTGTTTTGGAATTTTAGGTCCTTTGAATTTCCATACACATTTTAGAAACAATTTGCAAAGTTCTGCAAAAACAATAAAAAATCTACTGGGTTTATTGTTGGAATCATGCTATTCTGTAGGTTATTTTGGAGAGAAATTACAATTTGCAGCATCGAATCTTTCCAAAACATGAACATAGCATACATTTCCATTTATTTAGGTCTTCTTTAAATTCACTAAGCAATACTTTGTAATTTCTATTGTAGATGTCTTGCACACTTATTGTTGAGTTTATTCATACATAACATATTATGTAATAAGATTTAAATATATTTACACCATGGATTGTGCCTTTCACATTGATTCTGGACTTTAGCTAAAGGAGCAGAAGCAAACAGATGCAAGCACATATTTGGGAAATGTCCCACTTCTGTTGGAATTCTACTACTAACTGAAGAAGACAGATATTCTGCTGTATTGTCCACTGAGGATTATTCTATTTGGCTGATACTGTTTCTCTAGATACTCTTGGAATATACAATGACACTACATGAGACGACTTCTTGGACTCTTCTAGTAAAACCACTTTCCTGTCTACACTCTAAGAAGCAAAAATGGACCTCCAAAGTTTCTGTGCTCAGCTGGAGGTGAAGAAGCCCTCACTTTTTCAAAACTTCCCACTATGGTAGATGGATCCATTTAAATGCCATCTTTAGAAAAAGAGTTCCAAAAGAGTTGATTATCTTTTTCGCCTCCAGCTAGCTGGATATACAAAAGCCCTTCAAAAGCTGACCTAGATGTAGGGGTACTTCAGTTGATGGACTCAGATACATGTATCATCTCACATGTTTTAGGACTGGGACCAAACCACTTTTTCTGTATAACCACATGTAACAAGAAATAGACAGCATTATCTGACAACAGCTTCTATCTTTTTGTACCTGCTATTTCCTTGGTTTCCTTTAAAAGTTTCTTCTAACTTATCAATGCTTTTATCCCCTCATTCTTCCATTTTTCTTACTCTGTTGATCTTAGAGTTACTTATTTCCTTTCTATTTCAGCCCAGGTTCTTTATTCTCTACATCCACCAGCATTTGCCCAGTGTCCTCAGCATCCTCACTTTCTTTCTCTTATATATCCACTCTGGTGTTCTCAGGTTCTTCCCCTGTGCTATGAAGAACTAATTTATGTGAAACTATGACCTCAGCTGTGATCTTCAGTATCAGTACAACTTTGAAATATTTCTTTCTTTGACTCAATTCTTTCTTCTATTCTCTAGTCTGTCTGTCTCTTTTTCTCCAATTAGTGGCTGATATTTTTTTTTCTTTCCCATCTCTTTCTGCATAGCCCCACACCTATACATTTAGGTGTTCTATGATCATCCATTCTCATCTGCTTTATAAACATGTTAGTCCAATTTTGCCCATATATCTTATTATATCATTTTTGTTAATCTCAGAGAATGACATGATCACTTACCTAGTCCCTCAGTCTGGACAACTGTGGGCAATCCTAGGTCTCCACTATTCCCTCATAAATTATATCTAGTTATTTAACTCATTCTTTAAGTTAGTTTCACCATATGTCTTTCAACTCCCTTAGGTCCACTTTGTAGAGGATCTCTATTTACTTTCTTGCCCCAGAAAGTAAATCACTGATTAATTACTATTGTTTATGGCAGTGAAAACATTAACAATTAAAACTATTCTAATCTAAATATATATTTAAGCTATTACCTTTATGGTCTGAGTCTATAATAATGATTTTCTTAAGGAATCTGAAAATACAATCTCAAAGGTAAAGAGATGCTGTAATATCAGGCGTACAGATTTCTATTTTCCCTTTTCATACAGCTATTTTTGTAAGTAAAACATTTCTGTTTCTCTTTTATGGAGCAACATGTCTCAACAATCTCTGCCCCCTTGACAACATGTGATAGTATTTCTGCTTTCAGTGCCCCTAAGCAAAGCTATTATCCATGTTGAGAAAACAGCAAGTTAGCATTTTTGATGTAATTCTTTGAGTTGATATGTATTGTATTTTACTTAGAAGCATTTTCTTTCTTGACACTTTATGCAATTACAAGCTGGGGGAAAAAGCCATAATATTACCACAAGAAGTAAAATATCATTCCTGTGGCTCTGCCTTGAGGAAGTGTGATGAACAATTTCCTTCTGACACACACGTCATGTAGCATTAGCAAAATGAACTAAAGTGACTTATTTTATTGTTTTATTAGAGTGATGTGAGACTAGCTAGATATTAAAAACAAGTATTCACAGTCACCATATCGTCTTTTAAATATTCACTCTTTGATGATTAAATATTAATGTTGACAGTGGCAAAATCTCTTCACTAATTTACAAGACATGTATTCCTGCTTTTTTCTTTTCAGGCAATTTCTCTGTCATTAAATTCAAATATAACATTTGCCAAGCTTTCAGTCAACATATTAAGGACTCTAATCCTTTTTCCAATAGGAATTGTATTCCTACCTTTTAATAAGCAAATGGTACTCCTTAAAAACTCTTATAATTACTATACCATTTGATAATTATCTATTCTATACGTCAATTCACACACTGACATTTTCAGCTTTAGCTTATAGATTGCCATTTCTTTCATCTTAAGCATGTGCCCAGTAAGCGAAAGACACTATGTAGCTTGACTACTTGAGCATGGCTGTAAGATGCTGAAGTGATGTTCCTGCTGTAAAAAAAATGAATGAGAAATTAGTTTGCTCTCTAACTCAATTATAATAACTTAAAATTGTATAAGTCCAATACTATAAAAACTTTAAAAAAGTGATAAGAACAAGGAGAAAGGTAAGGCTACCTCACCCAAGTGCTTCAATAAGTGGTCGAATTGGACAGTGTTCTTCTACATATAGAGGGATTATCCACCCTTCGTTAACACCATCTATGGCTTTCATAATGATAAAAATAAAATTAAAGTAGCATATATTAATTATTATGAATTTAGAAAATATAAAATCATACGGAAAGGAATACGCTGTTACAACAAGAGTTGAAAATATTTAAGAAAGATAAAAGGTATTAAGGAAAAAGGAAGGAAGGAAGAAATGAAGGAAGGAAAGAAGGAAGGAAGGAAATGAAAGGAAGAAAGAGAAAGGAAGGAGAAGAGGACATACAGAAGGGAGGCAAATGTAAAAAACCAGTTTTCCTGAATAGGCCGAAACGCACCTCACAGCCCAGCTCCTCATGGCAGAGGGATGAGCAGTCCTCATCCCTCTCACTTGCCTTCAGGAGTGGCAATATGGAGCCCAGTCCACATTCCTAGCACTGAGGACCACACTCGTGTCAGAAAGAGGCTTCCATATTGGAAACAACTCAAGAATCTATCATTTACGCAATAAAAAGAGTATTGGAGATCCTCAATCTCCATATGACAAACAGCAGACAACAACAAAAACAAAGGGAGACACACAAACATCCTCTCTCATGAGATAAGAAGCCCGTCGCCTTTTCTTCTGTAGTACTAAAATTTGAGCATGAGCATTTTCTGTAAGTTTCTTTCCTTTTTTTACCTCCAGTGTGTTAAACTCTAGTGAATTTGCATACACATATTGTGATTTTAGTAGAAATCCTTTTAGCTGGGTTTAAGTCTTGATTTATACTTTTAATTATATATTTCTTCCTGAAATAGTCTCATTAAAAGCTGAGTCTGTAAGCTTATCTATATGAAGTATTTCAAACTGTAGCTAAGCCCTTTAACCCTAAGGAAACAGATGAAAGAGTGGAGGATTTTGTCAGGAATGCTTGAAATAAACGTCAAACGCATACCTTCTGTCTTCAGGTTTCCGTATCAAGCAGCAATTTATGAAAAGCTACTATTTTCTTGATTCCCTTTTCTTATTTTCGTTATGTGGTAATTTTTTTCCATTTCAGATAATTAGTTTAAATAGTCACAAATTTTAATATCGGTTTTAACTAAAATTATTGATCCTACAGTATTAATTTCCTTGGGCTGCAATAGAGTGTCCTACATTGGGTTGCTTAAAACAACAAGTATTCATTGTCCCATGGTTCTGGAGGCTGGAAGTTCAAAATCAAGATGTTGGTGTGACCATTCTTTCTCCTTCCCCAGGAGTACGCTTCCTTACCTGGTCCCAATATTTGGTAATTACTGGCAAACCTTGACCTTCCTTGGCTTATAGCTGCATCACTCCAGTCTGCACCTCTGTTGTCACCATGGCCTTCTTCCTTCCACATCTCCATGACTCTGTGTGTCCTCTCCTGCTCTTATAAGGACACGAGTCACTGGATGTAGGACCCACACTAGTGCTGTGTGACCTCATCTTAATTTAATGGATCACATCTGGAAGAACCCTTTTTCCACTCCTCAAAACCTTTCTGAGGTTCTATGTGGACAAGAATTTGTTTGGAGAGGGGCATTATTCAAGCCAGGGTATCCACTATGTATCAAATATGGAGATGACGACATTTAAAAAGTATATTTCCAACTTTATTTGGGGTGTATGTGTATGAGAAGAGGGAGAGTGCCCACTGTAGGACTGCTCTGGACACTCTCCCACCTGCTCTAATAAAAAGGGACTTTTGGTGGAGTCTGATGTGGATGGGCGACTTGGGTACCGAGGCAGCTTTCCCCTTCCAGAGAGAGTGTGCTTGGGCAAGCTCCAATAGCTGGTGTTCCACAGTCAGTCTGCATCTGTTAATAAGACTGAAGTTTTAAATTCACAGATAAAAACTCTGGATTGTCCAGAAAAGCCATTCTAGCTAAGAGAGGTATGCTTCTTTTCAAACTAAAATTTAATGTTTTTGGTAAACTGCAGTTCTGCTCTCCATATGCATTCTCTTGTGAGTGGCTCGTGGAACATCGTGCTTATGTGAGGAATGGCATGCGGGTATTCATAGGTAGGTTTTCATGTACATGTTCACAAAATCTACAAGATCTTTCTACATGGGGAGCTCCATATGTGTCCATCATAACTGTGTGAACAGACGATGAATTGTAACAGGCTACTGCTCTCTCTCCTCTTCCCACCACGACATAAACTCGATTATTTATTTTGTCCTACTGATTCCATTTTTGATAATATCTGTCTTTTACACATGAATACACATGGTGGGGCTCAGGGAGGGCCACATATAATATTGATTATTTTGAATAACCAATTTCAAATTTCTCTTGTGAAAGATGAGTTCCCTGCATCAAGAGATGCTCTTATTAAAGACACACTTATTGCCACAGACAGAGAATTTGGGGCTAAGTCTATACAAACAAACTTTGTTACTTCTTTATTTTACTATCTCAAGCACAAACAAACTCTGTTTAGATTCTTCACTCAAAGCACTCAAAACCTGATCTTTGTCTTGATTTGAGGGAAACATTTATGCTGGCTATATATGTTGATCAAAAGTGTTGGTTAAAATATAACATAAGTCGTATTGAGTCTTATGTTATATTTTAACCAACACTTTGGATTTCAAAATTGTAGAATAGACAAACAAGATTATACTGTATAGCACAGGGAAATATATACAAAATGTTATGGTAGCTCACAGAGAAAAAAATGTGACAATGAGTGTGTATACGTCCATGTATGACTGAAAAATTGTGCTGAACACTGGAATTTGACACAACATTGTAAAATGATTATAAATCAATAAAAAAGTTAAAAAAAATTAAATATTTGTAAGACTTGGAACAGTAAAAAATATATATATAACATAAGATATAACGTATTTGAGCATATTGATGGAAAATGCTATGGAGATATGTTTTATATCGTGATTTTTTTCTGTGTCATTTTTACTTTAAATCATAGGAAAATATCCACAAATTCATATATATAATAATATGAATGTCAAATAGATGGGCTTGTTGAAAATTTAAACTATGTGTTACCACTATCTTTTTCATCTTTATGTTCCAGGACCCAGGGCAATGCCTGCTCATAGCTGGTACTTGATAAATACCTACCAGAGTGAAGTAGTAAGTGTTCAGCTCCATGAGCAATGGTAAGCATTAGAAGAGGTCAGAAGGGTGTAGATGTGGGAGCTATCATGGAGCTTGTACTTGTATCTGAAACATGTGTTTACCAGGGAGCACTGATAACCTCTGTGCTATTTTTCTTAGTGGGAAACTCAAGAGGATGACTTTGAGAACGTGTTTTGGGGATTTTTGTTTTTGTTTCTTTGCTTTGTTTAGTTTTTTCTTTACAGATAATGGGGCCTTATAGGAAATTCCAAAGGAGTAGTTGAAGATTCTGGACTAGATCTCAGAAGGTGGAGCTATCTGCAGATTTGGGAATTACCTATATAATCAGTTAACAAGAGAGAGGAGATACTTAGAGGTAAATGTATGGACGAAGTGGAGGGAGAATGACATATGGAAGATATCAACCAGAGATAAATTTATAATTCAGTATTCAATTTGACATAAATAAGACATGATACAGAGTCTGGAAAAAAGATCAGACTTAAGAGGACATTTCAAGGTTAGAGGTTGTGGTCATGAAGATAAAATGCTACAAGGAGTTAAGGATGGCAGGCCTGATGGTGTCAGCATCACTCTCCTTGGTATAAGAGTTTATTGAGGTACAGGGAAACATTGACAAATAAATGATGCTAAACCGTCTTAGATTTTTTTAAGTTTATTGAACGGGCATAAAGAAGTAGAGGCATTTATTGTCTACTACTTTCAAACAGATAATTAATAATGAAAGAAAAAAATGAGGGGTTATAAATAAAGGCAGTTTTTTCCCTTAGTCTCTGACCTTCAAAACAAACAAACAAACAGAAACAAAGGGGATAATTGATGAAAAAAAGCTAAGAGGAAGTGGATGGAAAAAAGGTTTTAGATTATCCAGAACAGATTTCCCCAATATGTGAAATGAACTCAATGGAAGCAAAAGATAAATTGCCCTCCTTGTCTATGAGAGCTTAAAAATCAAGCTTTTTTGCCATAAATTTGGTTTATTGGGCAGACAGAGATATGTGCTCCATTGTTCAAGCTCCTAACCTAAAACCAGGTATTCAGAACACATCAAAGAGAAAACCAATTATATGATATTGCCAGCAAATGAGCTGTGAAGTGGATCTATAAATAAAAAAAGGAAAAAAAAATCAGGTAAAATGACAGAAAATATGAGCATCTGAAAGATAAGAATGGTCAGAAATAAAGGGGGTAATGATTGATTTGTGTATTTCAGTTGTCTATTTAAAATACTAAAATTTATGTTGGCTAAAGTGTTGTTTAAAGACAATTGAATTTTTTCCATCCTCAAGAAAAAATCAATTTTACTACTAAATTTTGAGAAGCCTGATGATAGAGTATTAAATTTGAACATTTCTGTGTCTGTCTGTCTGTCTCTCCCTCTGTCACTCTCACTCTCTTGTTTTCTCTCTCCTTGCTTTAAGATTAGTTTTGTCTCAAATCCTCTTAATTTAACAATAGGGCCCTAGGAAGCTTAATCATTTTGCCCCTCAGTCCTTTCAGCATGTCCTAGATGGAGAAGGAATTATCTAGCAGAAATTTGTGATTCTAGCTCTTGTCTAGTGAGATGAACACATCATTTTTATCCATCTATCCCCTGATGAGAACTAAGGTTGTTTCCGTATCTTGGCTGTTGTGAATGATGCTGCAGTAAACGTAGGAGTGCAGATATCTCAATATCCCATTTTTATTTCCTTTGGTTATACACCTGGAAGTGGAATTGCTGATCATACGGTAGATCAGTTTTTGATTTTCTGAGGAGCTTTCATACTGTTTTCCATAGTGGATGAACCAGTTCGCATTCTCACCAAAGCCCTAGAGATCTAAGGCCCAGTTTAGTAAATACAAAAAATAATGTTGTATTATAACCATCAAACTTCTTAAGATACTTGAACTTAATGATTCCAACTACTAAAAAGGAAGGATAATTTTGTAATGTGATAGAGGAGCTAATTATTGCTACATTGGCAATTATATTGCAATATATACATGTGTCAAATTAATATTTTTATACCTTAAATTTACACATTGTTATACATCAAATATATTCTTTAAAAAAGATTAGCCGGTATTGTTTTTAAGGTTAATGCTATTATTATTTTTATGTCTAGTAACTTATGCCATGTTTGACAGATTAAAAATAGAGACAGAAAACTGTAATTAAAGAGGTATATGAGACATATCAAGAGAGAAGCATAGCTAAATTTAGCAGAAGAATTTTGGTATCAATCAGTGGTATTGGGAAAAGATTCCAAGAAAAGTTATCATTTGTTCCAGACCCAGTGGGATGAACGTCACTTAGAAACATGTCATCATAAGGCATGTGTGCTCCATTGAAATGGTATAGAGAACAGTGGTACAGTGTTGGATATACAGAAGGTCAATGCAGGGAAATAACACAGTAATTGTACTGGAAAGGTGATTTTAGAGAAGACTGAGAAGTCCTGAATAGCAAATTAGGGTATGAATGTTATTTTGTGTGTATATATAAAATATAGAAGCATGTGATTTCTTTAGCTTCCATAGGAAATTCAAAGCAAATGATTTCCATAACAAATGATTACTCACAGTAATTTGAAGGGAGGTGTGAGGGGGCACACCTCTTTGCTAGCACTGTCAGTACATTATTTTTATTTTAGAAGTTTCTGTCTCTTTTAATAGATGACAAGTGGCAATATTTTCTTTTCATCAATGTATTCCAAGGATCCAAGGATATGAAACTGGCTCTGAGGATGCCGTTGTCATATTAGTTAAGTTAATGTTGAATGAAATTAGTATGCATGTTTATAAAGGATGATCATGATGCTTTGGATCACCAAACCAGTCAATTTACAATAGTGTCCAGTAAACTAAAATAAAAATCCACCTGCATTATTTGGGGAAATGAAGTACCAGGGAGTTAAGAGATAAAAAACACCGGCAGAGGATTAGTTGACAATATAAAGCTTCTTAACGGCCAAGTGTTTGGTACACAAGGGACAATGTTAACATTGTCAGAGGAAGATGGTCAATTAGAGTTTCACTTGATCTCTCACTGGGTTGGGCCTCAATCAAGTGGTGCATATAAGATTCACTGAAGACACTGCTTAGGTTAAAACAACAATTCAACAAGTAGAAAGAAATGAGATTAGACGACATGCATCAACCCACAAAAAACGTATTTGGGAATGAAACTAATAGCTCAAAGCAGGCATGGCTCCTTGTCAAAGGAAGGCAACTGGCATAAATCATCCAATTATCCTTTCTGCAATTTAGAAAATGAAAATAGGCTTAACACTTGGCTCCATCAATTCCCTAATTTATTGATTTTTGTCTAGTCATTTTTCTCATAGTTACTAAAATATATTTGTACAGTTAGTTAGGTACCTTGAGGGCACTGAGTTAGAGACAGTGGTTCTTTAAATGCTATGAAGGGTTATATTCCAAGGGAACTAATTTAACCAGATCTCCCAATACCTTCATTGTGTGTTAACCATCAATCACCACTGTGTAAAACGGAGACAGGGATTTTCGCTTCTACCAATATGGCCGACAGGCAGTACTGTCATCACTGCAAACTTTCAGCTTCATGAACTTAACTTCATCTTGGCCTTTGCCCAGGTTGCCCTTGGCCAATTTTCTCTCTCTTCCACTTGATGGTCCTCTACTTACTGTTCATGAATTCACCTGAAACTATTCTTTTTTTCTCTTCAAATCTTCATGATTGCTTCTTGTTTACTATACAAATAATGACGCATGAGTGGCTGCTTTTACGCCAGGAGTTAGTGAGTCAGACTATTGAGGGTTGCTTGTCTCTGGGCCCACTGCAACTGTCTCATCCTTTTTCTCAAATTATGTGATGGAAAACCTGAAAGATGCTGAACTGTGTTACTTATTACAGTGGCGCTCAGATGGGCCTTAAATATCTAGATTTGCCTTCCAAAATAATACTAAGCCCTAAGCAGTGTAATAATATATCACAAGGAAATATTGGTTAATTGGTATTGCCAACCTACATATTAGCATTCTGCTAAATAGCTAATTTATAATCACCAAAAGTACTCAGAGATATTGAAAATATTCAAAATGTCTACTAAATTGTTTTCAAATAAATAACCATCTTTTAAATGTGCACTCAGAAAATGGTCTGTTGATAATCTGAGTGAATTGAGTATTATTACATACTCCTTGATCTACATTATTATTAGTCAGATCCAGAAATAAATGCCAAATTAGCAATTGGGCTATTAAAGCAACAAAGAATCTCACCATTACTCCCTTCATTAAAAACACATGCATGTATGTGTGTGCATGCGTGTGTGCCTGAGAGACAAACTGAGGTAGAGAGACAGAGAGAGACAGAGGCTGAGAGAATAATTCAGACAGCATATTACATATACTTTCTTCAACTACTTTCTGAATATTGGGATACATGATTTGATAACATAATATACTACAATACACAAATACTTAAGAAACAATTATATGTGAATACTACGATGCATATTTTCTATGATGCCCTCCGTATGTTGGCAGAATGTCAGCTCAAGAAGTACTTCCCAAATGTACATATTACGATCACTCTCAAGTTTTTATGCAGAAACTTTGAGCAGAGATAAGGACTCTGTATATTCAACAAGCATTCAAATATGTCTCATATGTTACTCTTGTAACTCTGTAGGGACCACTGTGTAAGGACCTCTACTTGCAACCTGCTTAGTTGAACAGCCCTGATACCAGCTTTATTGACCCTTTGAGGTGATTTTGAAATAAGGTTGTATTTCTTAGCAGATCTTCATGTGCTTGTAAATTAGGCCCACATGGATTTCCAGGAAATAACCTTTTATTAATTCAGCAGCTGAAATATCAAATCCTAAACAGAGGAAAAGTACACTAAATTGTATTAACATACATTTTATTACTCCATTAGTATATTCTATAGGGTACTTGTTTATAACATTAGATACATGTCAAATCTGAAGAATCTAAGTCTTTTGAAAGAGGCAGGGACCTATATCATGTCAGTGACTAGCAGTTAAATTAATGCAGATTTTTCTTGTCATAAATCAAATATGTATGGTAAAAGAAAGTCACTAAAACTAATACAGAGATAAATTGTTCAAGTTTCAGAATTTAAAATTCTGTATTCTCTTCTTATGCCACTATAATAACAAATAAACATGACTTAAGGAAAAAATAAGAATCTGATATTTCTGTATATTTAAATGCTACATATACATTTATGTTCTGCATTTATGTATGTATTTATTCAGTTGAATTAAAAAAGGGAAATATAATTTATATATATACATTTGATTAAAAATAAAGAAACTTCATTTGCTTAATATAATTAAATTTATTTTAGATGTTTGTAAGAAACATTTTGAGTATTTTAAAATTATAATAGCAAGATATATGCAGCTGATAATTATTTAATATTTTAATATTATTAATAATTTGTAGCTTTTGTGTTATTCATCTATGTATAAAGCCATAAACATTGGTAATTTAATTTTTAATAATGATCTATTTACAAAATTTATATTTAAACTTTTTTGAAAAATGCCATTTTATAAAAATACAGCAAAATATACCAAAAGCTTTAACTAAATTTCATAGCTCATGAAAGAAAAATCAGCTTGCTTACTGATCTTTGGACAATGATCTTTAATAGAAAAACTTGAAAATTATTTTCAAACAAGAATAAAAATTATATTTATAAATAAAAAGTGCTAAGTTCTGAAATTTTTAAGTGTTTTAGTTGATGTTTGATTATACTGTTTGTTTTAAGAAAATTCTCTTTCTTCTTGCTGTCAATATGATAGTTTTCAATTATTTCTTTATCTATAATTTTAACATCTTTTGAAAAGTATGGCTATTCAGTTCAAGAAATCTAGCAGGACTGAGTCACATATCCACCCCAGGGAAGAGCTCTTTTTAATATGTCAAAAATGAGACTTTTTTTTTTTTATCATTGTCCATTTGTATTGAAAATAAGTATCTGGCTGATTTTATAGAAGAAATAAAATCTCTTTTTCTGTTCATAGTCTAGGATCTGAAATGTAAGGTATTCTCCCTTGGTAATACATTTGAATTAATATAGAATAGTTTCTAAATTATAAATATAATTCTTTCTTCAATGGTTTTACAAATATAAAAACTATATTTTGCAATAAATTGACATGAGTATTTGAATCTCTTTTCTATAAAATATTAATACTAATCCTAAAAACGACCAGTTAACCAGTTGGAAAAGAGTAAAATCACATTTGTATTTTATAATACTCCAAAAAAAATTCCTAATGAATTTAAAACTTCACTGTAAACAGAAGTACAGAAGATATAAGACTAATGAATTTCACTATATAAAAGATTATATCAAAAATATTTTTATCTTGTACAACTTGTCGGCTTAAAAGTTTTGGTAACAGCAGAAGTCAAAGTATATAAAACAATGAAAACCCTTTAGTATATACTATTTAGGATACTTTGAGAAAGAAGTTTTTGAGGATAGAGAAGATAAAATACAGATTACAACTCCTTAATACCTTAATGTTTATGCAAAAGTGACTACAGATTGCTATTTCAAAGAACTCATCCATTAAAGAAAGGACCCAAAATAAGAGAGGGAATAAAAAGCCCTTCTGTGATGTAGTCTGTAACTGCTGATTGAACAAGAAAAAGTTAAAAGTATATGATTAAAATATAAAAATAATTTTATAATTACTTAATTATAAGTAAATAATTACAGTCATCTCATTAAAAATAATCAGAGCCTTGGCTACACAAAAGCACTGTTCTAAACATAGGAATACAGAAATAAAAAAATAGATAAAACTCCAGTTTTCTTAGAGGTTGCATATTAAAGAGCAAGATTGTTTTCAGAAATGGAGGAAAACAAAGCTACATACACACACACACACACATATACACACACACAAACACACACCATCTAAGTCCAGATGGTAGAAAGAATGCCATGTTTAGGTCGATGAATATCAGTGAAAATACATTTTTAAGGGTAAAGAGGCAGTAAATTTCAAGTGGTCCCATCAGGTGATCTCTAAATTCCCAGTAAAGTACAACAAAGGGTCCTCTCCAAAAAGAAATGGTAAAGATAGCATTTGGAACCTGTAGATAGTAGAAAATGCCTGGAATGTTGTAGATGGGGACAAGTAGAGATTAATGAAAGGATTTCTGAAGGTCAGAGAGAGGAGTTGGTTTGGAAAGCATGCATCTTTAACAGATATGTAAAATAAACACATAAATAAATATAATAGAAATTAGTATACACTACTGCCTTATCTTAATTGTTAGTAAAAAGTGTTCTGAGTTCTTCTGTATAGAATATGTGGCTTAAAAGCATCTTATCTTTAATTATGTGTATATATTTAAGAGCTCCCTATAGAGAACTGTGAAACTAGCACTGTTTGTAAACATTATCTTCCTGAGCATTTGGCAATAACATCCAATCATTATTGTGACAACGAGCATCTTGTCTCTAATTTTTATAGCAATTATGGCTATATGAGTCAACTTATAATAGTAAAGATGTTCACAAGCTAAAAAAGGAATAAAATTTGTTTACCATTGGATGATTTTGTATGTTACTTTTTGTTTTATCACAAAATTATACTTAAGTAAATAGTTCTTTGATAAACAGAAGCTATGGCTTCCAGTGCCTTTGTACTGCCGTGATTATTATAGCACAACAGGCAAGAGAAATGATTGTTTCTTCACATCGAGTATATTTATAGCAAGCCTTTAAAGCTATTCTTGCTCAATATTTTGGAGATATTTGAGACAGTGAGATATCACCAACGTTGGGCATTAAACTAATAAAAGGATTGTAACATGTGAAAATTGTAGAGGTGCTTTTCACACCTCATAAGTGACTTTTAAAAAATGGATGACTGCATTTTAAAGCAAATTTCCACTTAGAAAAAGTGAAAAGATATTACAAAGGGTTTCTATATACACTCGCACTCAATTACTGTCTTATTATTAGCTAAGTCTATATTTTCTTAAGATTCTCTTAGATTTTTAACTAGTGCATTTTTTTCTCAGTTCCAGGATCCTATGCAAAATACTCCATTATATTTACTTGTCATGTCTCTTTAGGTTCCTTTAGACTGTGGCAAATTTTCAGAGACATCAATGTGAATTCTACAACATTTGAAGTAGAAGTAACATCAGTCCTTCCCAAAGTCTTCCAACAAACAGAATAGGGAGGAATGCTCCTAGATCATTCTATGAGGCCACCACTACTGTGATACAAATTACAGAAAAAAGATACCAAAAGAAAAGAAAATGACAAGCCAATATCCCATATGACTATAGATACAAATATCCTCAAATATATTAGCAAATCAAATGCAGCAGCATATTAAGGGCATAATACACTATGACCAAGTGGGATTTATTCCAGGAATGCAAGGGTGGTTTGACATAAATACACTCCCTTAGTGTAATCTATCACTTCAATAAAAACAAAAATGAAAAGAAAAATGTACTCATCTTAATTTCTGCAATAAAAGTATTTGATGAAATCTATTTCCCTTTCACAATGAGAACGATTAATAAACTAGGAATAGAAAGACATTTCCTCAACATAATAAAGAGACTTTATAATACAACCCACAGCTGACTTCATGTTAAGTGATGAAAAATTGAAAGCTTTTCTCACTAAGATCAGGAATAAGACAAGAATGCTCATTTTCCCTGCTTCTATTCAACATTGTACTGATAATCAAACCAGATCAATTCAGAAGAAAAACAAATAAAAGCTATCCAGTTGGAAAAGTAGCAGCAAAACACAGTCACATTCAGTGCAATTCCTAATGGCCTTTTATCAGAAATGGTAAAATTAATCCTAAAATTCATATAAAATTGCAAGTCACTCTGAATAGCTAAAATTATTTTGAAAAATAACAAATTGAATGACTGACAACTCCCAACTTGCAAAAGAATGATGTTTGACCCATACTTTACCAAATTTAACAATATACTCAAACTAAATGAAAGACCTAAATACAAGAGTTAAAAACACTATAACTTAGAAGAAAACACAGGGGTAAATTTTATGAGTTTGAAATCAGTAATGGTTTCTTAAACATCATGTCAAAGGCATAAATAACAAAAGAAAGTGAATAAATTGAGCTTCACCCAAATTTTGTGCATCAAAAGATACTGTCTATTTAGTAAAAAGTAGGAATGGTTTTGAACATATGGTATTAATTATAAAGAATAAGTTAATAAAAAGTATACATTGATTTAAAGGACAGTGCTTGTTTCATGCATTTTTAAACAAACAAAATAGGACTTGAACTCATTTATGGATAGATATATTACATATGTATTATTGAAAAACAATAAAACAAAAACATTTTAGGAACACTATCCAACTTCGCAGTAATGTTTTCTTCAGGAAAAGAAAGAGAAGATTTGGTTGCAGATTTTTCAAAAAGCTCAAATAAATTTCTAATTATTTTTCTTAGAATATTTAAAAATAAGAACTTTAAAGGTAAAGTGCTTGTGTCACCTATATTTTTCTTTCCATTTTCTGTGTTTTAAGTATGTCCAAAATAGTTTTATATTTTACTGAGAAGATAAAACAAGAAAGTGTACAATAGAAATATTTTTTGTTTCCATTACAAAAGATAAAAATACAAAAGTTACAAGATAAGAAAGATATATATATATTTGTATTCTATACATTTTCAACTTAATATAATCCCAATATTAATGTCAAATGTTAAAGATAAGTATATTATTTTCTATGTATTATAGGCATACCTAAGTTTAAAGCATTTATATTCAGTTAGGAGATTATATGTTTAGTATTTAAAATAATTATTAAAATTCATTGTGTTTAGTTATACGATCTTATATGTTTACCTTGCTAGGAGAAATCATGGTATTTTAGTGTTCTCTGATTGCTGACTTGTTAAACTATAGCTAAAAATCTTAAAACTGCACTCCATAGCGTTTTCTTATTCAATAGTTTTCTTTAATAAACTGAGTCTAGAAAATTTGAACATTTATTACCTGTTTTCCTTGAAACTGATGCATTATGAAACAGTTATTTCAAAATCACTGCAACAAATACGGTGAATCCCATGTGAATTAAAACCTGATTTTTATCTAAGCAATCCATTTACCTTGTTCACAGTTACTTTGGTGGGTTATATAAACATACAGAAAAAAAGTTTAGAAATCAGTCAGGAGTTTATAAAGGCTCACTTCTCACTTGTAATATATTTTATTTTGTGTTTGTAGCTTTTCTTTTAAGCTGATATATAAAAATACCATAGCTGGCACTCCAAATTAGACATCCTAGGCCAACAATTGTGTATCGCTACATAAATATGCCGGCATCTGATAATACATTATTGAAAGAATGTTCAAACTTATTTCCTTCTCATATTCAGAAAGACTTGTAATCCACATCAAATGGACCTTTTCTTTCCAATTTTTGGGCTCAAGACACATTTTGGCTGAAACAAATGGTGCTAGAACTATGATTGTTAGACTTTGTAAAGGGCCAGAAGTAATGCTGAATAACATAAATATAAAAGGAGAAAGTGATTTTCTGAGCACTTATATCAAGCTATGTAATGTAACCTGGGGAGTCATTTGTTAAGGTAAATTTTATTTGAAATGTCTTTGAACAGCTTAAAAAACCTTCTAAATGTTATTGAAGTATGGTCAGTTTGAAAGAGCGAATATTTAAGTTTATGTAATTCATTGAAAATACTTACCACAAACTTATTATTTGTTTGATATCATGACAGGACCTGCAGTGCATAATGGTAGGCAAATATTCCTCTTCAAGGACCTGGCAACCATTGACCCATAGAGTGCTTCCTTGAAGGCTGTAGTGCAATTGTAAGATTCTGGCACCAAATATTTCATCCAAACAATTGTTTCTCTATGTTTGTGTAAAATCATTGGCCTCCTATTTACTCATATGATATAACAATAAGTAGATCTGTCTGTAAGAGCTCTGAATAGCAACATAGATTAAAAACTACCATATAAAGATAGATAGATAGATAGATAGATAGATAGATAGATAGATAGATAGATAGATATATAGATAGACAGACAGACTGAAGAACTAATGGAGAATAGTGAATATGTAGCCAGGAAACAAGAGTTCTTCCATTAAATGATGACAGAATCACTGAACAACAGATACGTATCAGCAATAAGAACTGCTCTAAATTTAAATATGTTTGGGGGCGCCTTAGTTAAAACAAAACAAAACAAAAACAAAAACAAAAACAACAAAAAAATCTTAAGTGTCTTTATAGCAACAGTTACTCAGTCTTTTCTATTTGAATGGATGTTGAGGACTGCAAAATTCAGTGATCTTTTTCCCACCAACATGTTTTGGACACATAGCCCAATGTTCTTTTTTACATGTATTCTTCTAAGCTACATATTTAATAGTATGCAGTCATTCAGTTTTTTTTTTTTCTGTGTATGTATACCTTACATCACTTTTTGAATTTTAAATTTCTGTTTTGTTGTGATTTGTGTTTCTTCTTGTTACTATTGTAGTTTTATTTCAAGTTCAGAACTTAAGTATGTGGATTCATTTAAATTCACCTTGCTTGGAATGATGTCTTAGGACCATTTTGAATAATCACTCTGTTACTTGTGCTAGTTCCACCTTAACATCAAATTATTCATATATTTTATTTGATATACCTCACTTTTTATTTCTGACTGTAAATGTCTAACCAATTAGGGTCATAAATCAAGCTTTCAGTGTGTCACTGAAAGCATTTGTTCCAGTTTTACAGGAACAAATTAACAGGCAGCCCTTATGTAGATCAGCATAAACAAATATAAACCTTTTTTTCTGTATTATTCAGTCAGTAGTCCTCTATTTTCTTCTCCATACTACAAGTTCTCTTATAGTAGAACTGATTCTCTTCTAGAAGTGGGGTATTAGAAATGTAGCCCTGCCATCATAAAATCCTAAAAGTATGAAATTAGCTTTGACACCAAGTGGCATGTGGGCTTTGAAGAATGATGAATAAATTATTAGCAAAAACTGCAAAATAAGTGAAAATAGTGTATGTAATTGGAGTCAAGAAAAATGATATTAATAATAGTGAAACATGTGCCAAAGCTGTTACCTGAATTATCTTAGAAGATGTAAAATGTACTAAAGAAACTGGATTTGGATAAAGATAGATCCAGAAAGACTGTTGAAAGTGTCAGCTGGGTTCACAGAACTGAATTGGATAAGGCGCCACAAGAGAAAAATGAGCTAAAGGAAGAATTAATTTTCAAGCAGAATTTAAAGGGAGTACATGGGGCCAGTTGTTTTCCATTGGAAAATCATGTTGTTAAAGTCTAGTTTTCTAAGCCAATGAGAGAGTTTGAATTGAAACAAGGCCTGTGAACAAAGATAAAACCAAGAATGTGGTGGTATGTGTCTTTGAAATAAGATGGTAACTATCTGTCTATAAAGGAAATGTTTAGTGTGGCTTTTGATAAATGAAGTGAACGCAAATCAATTCACACACATTTCAAAAATTTTAGAGTAGCATATGGGTAAGAACCCTACTGACTTAGACTAAAAGTGTCTGAGACAGCTCAAATAGCAAAATGCCTTCTGGATCCTGACCACATGTTAACAGAAAGCAGGCTATTCATATACAAACTCTTATCTAGCTACTCATATACTTACAGAGGCCAAGTCTTTGGCAAAAGGAAACATCATCAAAGAAGGCAGAGCCAAGAAGCAGGGAGAAAACCATGAAAGGATCCATTCTCAAGAATTAGATCTATTCTAGGAGCTATTCCCAGACAGCAGAACTGCCTTCTAACCAAGGAACATGCTGGTTCTGTTTCGAGGAACCTGGCAACATTTTCCCTGTGGGATTTCAGTCATGGCTATGGACCAATGAATGTTATGTTTAGATTCATTGTAAGCATTAAGTAAATTAATATGTGTGACATGCTTCGAGTAATGCCTGTCACTGTCATGTGCAAATGAAAGCATTGCTTTTATTGCTTGTCACTGTTCTCATGTGTAAATAAAAGTGTTCAGTCAGATGGAACAGGCCTAAGTAAAATTATCCTTCTGAGGATATAACCAACTCATTCCACTCAATTTCTTCAAAAACCTACAAATTAACCTTAGGCAGGCCAAGATTGCATTTTTTTGTATTAATATTACAGCCCAATCTTCCTGAAAGGTTAGAATTTATCACCAATGAAGGCATCTACAGGCTATCTCAATTACAATTAAAAACACACATAAACATACACTCAAATACACAACTAAAAAACAACAGAACTATTTAGTAATATCCACTCTAGATAAACTTTCCATCATGTAAGTCACTCTATAAGAATGTATTCGATAAAAATTACTTACCTTGGAGCAAAAAGTCAAGATAATTATCTGTCTAATAGGATTTCATGCACTACTTCAAAGCCTAATTTGGTCAGTGGAATTAATATGTAAGAAAAGATTGCATTAATGTTCTGTGAAGGATGGTTCCTGTCCAACTCCTCTCTATTGATTTACACCACCAAGGTGCTAGATGATGGAGAATTTCCAAATAATATGCTGCTGCACTAAATTTGTGCACAGAAATTTAAAAAAAAAATAAAATCAAGGACAGATTTCACAGGAAACTGAAGTAGGATGGTCACAGACAGAGTAGATGGATGATTAAAACCACACATAAATCAGCAATGGCCTGTGATTGACAAACTCCAGTGGCAGATATACTGGTGGAAGCATGTTCTTAAATATTGTGTTAGTCTCCTTCAGTTGTCCACATA
Organism: Camelus ferus; assembly: GCF_009834535.1. Taxonomy (NCBI): domain Eukaryota; kingdom Metazoa; phylum Chordata; class Mammalia; order Artiodactyla; family Camelidae; genus Camelus; species Camelus ferus. The sequence continues at coordinate 9,267,056 of NC_045698.1, read as the reverse complement.
AGGAGGTGTGAAGTTTAAGTTTAGGAAGCAAACACTAGAAAGAAGACAAAAACTATATGGATGATACATTTCAAAAAGATTGGAAATGCAGAAGAGAGACCAGGGTTGAGAAATATGACCACAAATTGAATTCTTCTCAGGAATTATATCATCTCTCTTTGTATCTCTTGCATATGTAATTTTCCACATAAGCATACCAATATTCTATTATTTCTCTCTTCTTAAAAAGTTTAAAAAAAAACTATTGATTTTAATTTCCCCTTTTAGTTACCACCTCTTTTTTCTCACTCTTTTCTATACCAAATCTCCTAATAATTATTGTCTGTAATTTTAGTATACAGTTCTTTGTTGCATATTTACTTGTAAACTCTATCCAATTACGCTTCAACCCCACCATAGAATCAAAACTACTCCTATACAAGCACCAATGACCTCTGAGTTTAAAAACCAAAGGTTAATTCTCTTCCAGTCTTGCTTAACTACCAGCGTATTTGAAACAGTTGATTTTCCCTCCAACAGAAATACCTCGTTATGTGACATGCAAGTTAGCACCTGGTTTTCAACCCTTGTTGTAGACGTTCCTCTTTGGCCTCCTTTCCTTGCATTTCTCTTCCTCGTGGCCTTGACTTTCAAAGGGTCCAAGCCTCAATTCTTAGATATCTTCTATTTACTTTATAAATAATGAGTAGATACACATGCTTGGAATTCAGAGGAGAATTTCAGACAGAATATACAAATTGGGGGGTTGTTAATATATAGATGATATTTTAAATTTAGGATTGGATGAGAGATGATCAGTGAAATGAATTGTATAATAAGTAACATTAGTATTGCCATACTTAGTAAGTGAACATATTTGCTACTATTGGGGAAGACCAAAACAACCAACCAACCAAAAAAAAAAAACTAGTAAATAAAGAAGGGAAAACATGGCGAGTCGATTAATTCCACACTGTAGGCCACATGAGTATGCCTTCTCATCAGGTTGTAATTTTTACTTACTTGATATAGTCTTCCAATGGAAAAAAGCAGTAATAGCTTAGGAACTTTTAAAATAGCAGATTTCATCATGAACACTATCATACGTACTCAAATAGTGTGGTTGTACATGAGTACATAATTGTAGAGCAGTATCTCTGATCATTATATTTGCTACTGAAAATCATTCTTCCATTGTGAATATCACTGAAAATAAACCAACGAGATGGTACAATGAATGTGGGAATCTCCAAAATAATGAATGCTTTTAGAATAATCTGAATTTTCAGGTGATGCTGGCAACGTGTTGTTCATGCTGTGTGGTCATCTTAGATTCTGTGGTGTGATTATAGCGATCACTGAAGAGCCTCACAATAGCTTCTTTTAACTATAAGAGATATTAGGCAAGCACACAATTTCTGAGAAGTTGGCTATCCTGGGTAATATGAGCATACCTCAAGACAGAAATTTTTCATTGCCACCAGAAGAGATCACGGGAACAAACATCTGCCTTATTTTTGACTACCAGTCATCATTTCGAGCCCTTTTCCCCTGATTTGATAGTTTCATTCAGACTCTTGATCTGAATGGTAAAGCGTGTTCACCGTCATTAGCAATTCTGGGAGTTGGCAAGCTGTTTCATTCTCATATGTATTGGAATTCTCCTTCCTTCAACTTTCCAGTCCCTCTCATCTCACCTTACAAAGGCCTCTGCCACTTATACTCACCCATATTGCACTCAGGGAGGCACCAGTTCCCAAAACAATCCTTACCAAGGCAGCGAGATGATCACAGCGGTGGCCTCTGAGTCAGGAGCTGAGAGATGAATTTAGCCCGTCCTTTACTGTGTGATCTGAGGACAGTCACCTAACTCACCTCACATATTCCACCCAAGTAAACGAAAATAGCAAAACACTACAACAGAAGAATAGGATTATGAGCTCCTTTATAGGGTCTACATCTTCTTCCTCTCTCTCATCTCATTCCAGATCACAGCAGAGGCATGATTAACTGTTGAATCGAATTTATTTCTACTACATGATGATTAATTCACTATAAAACATAATTCTTTAGCTTGGAATATCAGATGTTGTATTCTATTATACTAAGGCTAATTTGGGGTTGTAAGTGGGAGTTAAATTATGAATCTGCCTTTTTTATTCCATAAGTAAACTTTTATTCTCAAAAGTATATGTGCCTATCAGTTGCTGTGCCATTTTGACTCCCAAATTGTATTGAATCCTGACTTCTTCATGCTTTGCTTTGTCTTTTCATCATATGTAGCTTTGAATGAAACTATCTTATAAGTTACTAGCTCAACATATGACCATTTTATTATATCTCATGGTTTTGTGAGGGCTTGGCTGGTGATTCTTCAGCTCTGTATGGTTTTGACTTTGTGCAGGAAAGTCACCAGCAGCTGTACTCACATGCCTGGCATCCTGGCGGGGATAGCTGGAAAACTGGGTCTTCTAAAACACTCTTTCTGTCCAGGTAGTCTTAGTTTTCCTTACATAATCCCAGCAGCAGTGCAGTTGTGTCTCATAAATGAGGGCTCAGTGCAAGCGCAGAGATGCTGATTTTATTTATTCTATTTGCCAAAGCTGCCATAGGCTCAAAGACAGAAGAAGCAAACCAATTTCTCAGTGAAGATCATTCACAGCAAGAGTCCGTGGCTATTTTGAACCACCACTTTACATCTTCCTTAAAACTTTTCTGACTTGACTATCGTAGCAAAATAAGTCAGTTTTCCCTAGTATCTGTTTTTTCAACAGTATTTAACTAGAGATTTTGCATGTAGACAGTTCAGACCTCATTTCCTTGATTTTCACATGATTTATTTTGGCAGACTCTCTTACAACAAGGTTCATCACAATTAACTTAGTTCCTCTGCTCAGCAGTCCACACGTCCCTTTCTTTTCTTCTGCTCCATGAATAGCCCTCCAGCGTTTAGCATCTGTCAAAGTGGATGACACATCTTTAGAGTAGATGGGGATATTTTCAGTCAGGGAAGTCCAAGTTCCTCTGTCTCAAGCTGGAACCTAAAAACAAGCTTTCAAATCGTGTGCACACATATGTGTGTGTTCGGTTTGTCTGTGTGTGTGATATGTTTCAATGTATCAGGGTTGGCTTCAGGGTTTTCCTTCCTTCATTTTTTTTTTTTTTACCTGTAATCATATGCCTTGCATGTAGAATTTCTCAAATAGCCATTCAACCCTGAATGCTAATGTGATGTCATGTCTATAACCAAAATTTAATTTACAATACTTGTTTAATCTTTGGATTTAGGTCAAATATTTTACTATTTCAACTCTTCTATGACAAATTTGTCTGAACTCTGAACCCTTCTACACACCATTCGTACCCATAACTCAAGGTGACACAGCTATGTATCTTGTAGTTCCAAAGTCTTACCAGTAGTATAATCCTACACAAAATGTGCAATTTTTTGATGAAAATAGAAAGCAAGTCAGCTGTTACTAAGTGTACACTATGTACCAGGATTAGTACTCAGGATTTGCTATTTAACAGTTACTACAAATTTGTGAATGAAAATTGTTCTGTTACCACCTTCTAGTTCAATAAACTAAGCCATAATGAGATTAACCCAATGGCCACATGTCTATCTGTCCTCATGACCTTGCTGATTGGGGAACAGCCACATCACACTTTTTTGCTGTTGTTTTGCTGCAGTACGTAGCCAACCACCAAGGCATTCAAATTGCTTTTTCATGGAAGAGAGTATGTGAGGGTCTTGGGTTTGCAGTATTTCAGCTGACCACGTGCCAACTTAAAAATTAAGAATTCTTTTACAATGTTATAATGAGAGACTGGACATTAGTGCACAACTAGCTGCCTATAACACAGAAAGGGTGAATGCAGAAGCTAAATATTGACAAATACGTACATACGCAAAGCTGAAGAACCATGCATGAAGGGCAGATGAATTCCAACTGAATGCAGTTAAATATGCCAATAAGAAAGGAGTAATTCTTGAATTTGTGTAAACATGTTCATCCAAGTCATGCAAATTTGAGAACTTCTTGGGTATTTGAAACTTGTTCTACTAGCTGAATTAGGTCGATGTAGTTCATAAAACAGGTACTTGTACTTACATATCTGACCAATTCGTCAGTGTTGCTACACGGGGGATGCATGTGCTGGGACAAGGCACTGGCAGTAATCCTTATGCCTTGTTTGAAATTTCCATAGAATTTAGCAATGTAGGGTTGGATTGTGGTTTGGCTGATGCTCAATGTCCTTGCCATGACCTGGAAATTGAGACCCACTGAGAAGGGAAATTACCTCTTGTATTACATTAAATGCACTCTGAGCTGGGTTTCTGCAGATTACATAGAGACAAGGTTCAACACACATGTTCAATTAGGGAGAAAGTAGGTCAGGAATAGCACACAGGGAAGATTCCATCAGAATGTGACATGATTGGTCCTAGTTGGACTTTCTATTAGGTCAGTATATACTTGATTTGTTATAGGACAACTTTAGGAATTGAGTTTTGATTTCTGGGCCTTAAGGAAACATGGAAATAAATGTCTCTAAGGGTAGCTTAGGAGATTTGTTAGGAGGAAACCTGTAATACTGGGATTAAATTATCATTCTGCAGGATTTGGCCAAGAATTTGGGGAGAATGGGAGTAAGACCAGAAAGACAGCAATGCATTCTGAATTTTAGCAGGTAACACTCAGCATGCTTTTCACCTTGACAGTGAGAGAAAAGGTATAGTAGTTAACTCAGCGAGAGTAAGAGCTGTAGGACTGAAGGAGAAAAAAAAAAAAAAAAAGTGTGTGAGAAAGGAAATCTTCAGCTGTAACTCCCAGAAAACATGATTCCAGGAGCAGAAGGGAGCTGCCAGTTGTTGGCGCAAGTATCCAACAAATCATCTTTCCCAGCTTCTGCCATATGTGTCAGGTCATTGCTCTGATTGCCTCCTGTTCATCCCATTGATGAGGGAGGGATACTTCAGCCTAAGTAGTATGAGATGCCCTGACGCTTGCCACTCAGCACCGGGCAGATGAGAGCGGCAGCAGTTAATTATCACATATACGCACAGCCCAGGGTGGCTGGACACTGCTCACCACGCAGGTCCACGTGGTGTTTCAATCAAGTTTACAGTAAACAGGAGGGTTGTGGGAAGCAGGCTTTGTAGTAACAAGAAGATAAGATGTCCCGGGTTCCAACAGCAAGATGTGGTTTGCTTGTTGGAATAATTACTAAGTACAGTATTTTTGTCTTCGAAGTTTCCTGAAGTTTCCTGACTGGTTTGCTGCTGATTAACACAAGCTACTATTTTACACTCTCCTCTATGAGTTTTCTTAAAAACATATCACATGTTTCCAAAGCTAATACTGCATATTTTGTTTTCCTAAGAGATAAACTCTCTACTTCTAATAGTTTTCTATTTTTCAACCATGCCTAATGTAGAACAAACCATTTCAATGCTGTAAAAACAATATGCATTTAATCTTCAGTCATGGGCTGTGGATTCCTTGGCTTGGCTAAGCTAGAATTCAGGCTCTGAGCTCCTGATTCTGGGCCCTAAGTTCAGGTCTGCTCCACGTAGTCTCACCCCCTTGGGCCACCAATTAATTATAGCATTGTGTTCTAGCAGAGAATGACGCGAGCACAACAAGCCCTCTTGAGGGCTTGTCTGGGTACGGTCACAGTGTCACTGCTTCCCACAGTCTGTTGACCAAATAGGCCACATTGACAATGCCCTTATCAATGGAACAGAACTACACAATCCATCTCTAAGTGGGAAGAACTGTAAAGCCACATGGAAAAACAGTGCATATTTAATTCCAATGCAGAGAGGGCACAGGGAAAGACAACAGGCAATTCAATATGCCACCATAATTCCAGGCAGTAATTTGAAATTCTAGAATTTTTACAGAAGAACTGGGCTAGTGCAGCACAGAGTGATATATGCATGCCTGAGGGCATGTAAGAAATTGGATTTCACTCCTAAAAAGAATCGTAAGGAAAACAAAGGATGACAGTCTCATAAAATATATATACATGTAAAAAAGAAAGTAGATTCAAGAAGCGGGGCTTAACTTGAGGAAACCAGTGATTTCCAATAAAAATGTGAACAGCACTTTTTGACTATTCTCTGCCTTTCGTTGTCTTTTCATGTATAAGGGACTCTATTCACAACATGGCTTCACCAGGATTCGGGGGATGCACACGGGCATCCTGGAGCAGGGTTCCTCCACCTGGCCATCACTGACACTTGAGTTTTCATGATTCTTTGTGGTGGGAGGACTTTCTGTGCCTTACTGGATATTCAGCAACATTTCTGGTCTCTCCCCACCAGATGCTAGATGTATCCTCTCAGTCTTGACAATAAAAAATATCTCCAGTTATTGTCAACTGCCTCTTAGAGGGTAGACCAGGTGATCCAGTATAAAAATATGATATATTTATAAATATAAAAAACTCTAATGTATTCATATGTTTACATATTTCAGAAAACGATATGTATGCACACGTGCATACGTGTACATACTTACATATGCACACAATTCTTACACACGTATATGTGAATGTTAATATATAGACACACTGTGCATAAATATATAAATAAAAGCATTTATGTGTGTATGCTGAGCTGAAATATCATCATCAGTGGGTTGTGATGGTGGTTTTGCTGTTATTGAGGAATTATTTAGAATCAGAAAAAGATGATGACAAATAGCAGGTAATATTTATTCTATAAAAGAATATTAATAAAATACCATAAACTTGACATTGGTTACTTCTGAATAATAAAGTTAAAGTTTTCAAATATATTTCCAAACTAGGGAATAATAGAATTATTTAATGATAGAATGTCTAAAGATCATTAAAAGCTTTTTTGTCTATAATCCATAATATAACCATCAAAAGAGAAAAATACAGTTTGTTAATAGGTGGCTATGATTAATTAAATATAATGAGTGTTCAATACAAAGATCAATAAATAACTCATTACTATGGAGTGGAGCCTTCAGATAAATTATCAGCTTTGAAATGTATGAATACTTCTTAGAATAATTCTTTGATGGTGCATTAAAAATAAATTTATGAGGAACACCACAGATACTGTTAAATGGATTTTAAAATCCACAGATGATATACTGGTTTGAGAGATTATGAATTGAAATTAAAAATATACCTTGAACTATTAATATAAGATAGAACAGTAGTGAAACAGAACAAATATCACTTACAATAGAAAGAGATCTATTATGAGAAATTGGCTCACACGATTACGGAGAATGAATAGTACTAAGGCTTGCACTCAGCTAGCTGGAGACCCAGGAGGGTTCGTGGTGTAGTTCCAGGGGGTGTCTGAAGGCCAGAGAATCAGAAGGTTGGATGCAGCAGCTCCAGTCCAAAAGCTATCAGGCTCCAGACCCAAGAAGAGCCAAGGTTTCAATTTGAGTCCGAAGGCAGGAAATTTTATTCAGGGGAGAGTCAGGCTTTTTGTTTGGGGTTCCTAGAGGGAAAACTGATGAAAGTGTTGAGAATTTTAAAGATGGAAGCCCCCAGGCATTTGTCAGTCTCCTTCTATTCCACACTCCACCTCCAGAAATTCATCTAGATTGTGCTTTAATTGTTCCTGCCAGTTTATGGTTCCACCTGTTTCTGTTTCAAACTAGCTGTTCTCTGCTGTGATTCTCTCAGTGCTCTTCTCTCCAGATTTCTGTGGGTCATTTGCCCTATAACCTCAGGTCTTTGGTTGGTCCCAGAAAAGTCTTTGGTTTTTAACTGGTCCAGCCTCTCTTGTTATAAGAACAGGGATGATGATATCTACACTCTTTACCTAAAGCCACAGTTGAAACCAGAAGACCTTAACTTTCTTTTGACCTTTATTTGTATCATCAGTAAAATTGTAAACAATAAATGATACTCTATTCTTTGTCCAAAGTATAGAGTCAAGTGAAAAATACACACAGAAATTTGACACGTACATGTTTTAAAAACATATTTCAATTTGATGCTTGTAAACTTTTTTGGAGAATATGATTTAGCTCTTTTCTTTGTAGAATAAGCCACACACACTCACAACAGCAATGACATCCAAACTCAGTTCTTCCCTTACATCAACTTTCCTTCATATCTCCTAAAGAGATGCAATCTGGAAGGGGCTGGCGTTATTTGATTTAAAATCCCTATTGGCATTATAGAGATGAAGCTATTCCAAAAAATTAAAACAGTGCTATGGCAACGTTCCAGGGTACAAAATGAGTCAGGCTTCTAAAGACCCTTGAATAAATGAAAAGAAGTGCTAGCAGTAATAAAGGATTTGTTAGATGGGACAGATCAGAAATAATAATCAAGCATTCTCCAGTCCTCTGGCTCTAGCCTTCCTGATTGTCATTCACCTCCTCTCACAGAAGTCCTGATTTACATACTTCTTGCAATAATTCTGTTTTGTCTTTTGTTCACCAAATCCAGGTAAACCCAGTATGGTATCTATTATGATGCAGTTAGGCATATAATGATACGGAAAAGAGAGAAGATTAATATTTATATCTTTTCTACCTTTGAAATGATGAGCTCATGGCTTTTACTACTATAATATAAAAATATTATTTTCTTTGATGAATAATTAAATGCTAACGACATGGTACTAAGAAGATACTGATTTGCACAATGGCCGAGGAGCAGTATCATATTGTACGATTGTGTGGTTATTTATGTTTTATGCACATTTAAAGGTCCTGACAAGGATATACTCAATGATGGAATCACATGTGCATGGACACTCACACGTAGTACTGTAAAAACTCTCTATCCGCTGTACATGGCCCAAACACATTTGCTGTTAATGGTGTCCATGTTGAAATGATCATTTTATACAAGTACTAATTATAATTCAATTCACTTCTTATAAATTAGCAAGAATGGCAATATATTGAATAAATGCAACCTGAAGCAGCCAGAATTACTTTAGGTCTTAAAACCTGACATTCCATAATATTAGTTTTAATTTGTTGAACATGTCATTGAATGTCCTTCATTTTTTATCTAGAAAATGATTTGGTACTTCTACAAGTTTATAACCTGGTGTTGTTCTACTATATGTGCAGAATTCTATGTTTCCCTCCACGTTCCCTACTACCCAGTGTCTGGTGTGCCTTTGCTCATGGTATATACTGAGTAATGTGACGCTTCACGTGTGTTCATTTCCACCTTGATAGACGAAGGCCGCCTGCCAATCATTTCATGGCATTCTTTCAAAATTAACAGGGGCAATTTAGTAACAATATGAATAAAGAGAATTCAACAGCAAAGAATGAAAACAAAGGCAAAGATGTTAACTATGAGCGCTAATGCTGCACAAAGTCTGTAATTTACCCAGTAATGAGGATTGTGCCTGGCAAAAAAAGAAGCAAGTAGTGAGGATATGAGCAGTTATTTCTGAAAGTTTAGGGTAGGTTTTTAGGATAAAAAGCTAGAGATAAAAGGGAGATGTGCTATAGAAATATCGTATTTATAACGTGATACCCAGAAAGTCAGCATTTTCAACACCCTGATATCGTAATCCAAGACTTGCTATAACTCCATATGAATAACATATAAAAGTAGAAAAATATTGCACAGGGCTAGGCTTAACAGATGGTCCCAAGATGAGGTAACTTGACATACTGTACATTTTTCTGTAATATAATCAAGATTGAGTCATTACAGTATCATGTCATAAATACGTTAACTTTTACATCCCAGCAGTTCTAAAACTCATTAGATGAAAGCTTGTTTTTTCCTTTATAAAATCTATTAACATGGGAGACACTATTATTTAAAATGCTAGAGCATGGTAAAACAAATTTCCTTTATATCTATTACCTCTAAAGCTAGTTCATTTTAAAATAAATTAGTATTGTATTATTTCTTACGATAAATCTTAGGAGGACAATTTCTCCTATTATTTAACACCTGATCAAAAATGGAATCAAGAAAATAGAATAGGTAAAATGCATCACAGTTATTAGGGAAACATATAATTTCTCCACTAAGTCTGAATAATACCTAAAATAATAAGCTGGTTGAAGGATTTGTGTGTGTGTGTGTGCATGTGTGCACATTAAAGTATTTTGGTGATATACTTTTCTGTTTTTTACAAAGAAAATCTGAGTACATTGACATATATTTCCTTATTCATCTTTCTTATTTTCAAAATTCTACATGTGATTTAAAGAATGTCCATTTTTTAACAAACAAACTGTACAAAACCACGTAGGAGATTTAGTATTCGGCACATTTGCAAGCCATTCATTTCTGAAATTAACATTTAAGGCAGCTAGTTCAGTTTCAAGTGAGTGCAGAACATATGGTTCTTTATTTAACGTTGGATTCTAACCTTTCCTGTTGAGATAGTCATTAAATACTGGCAATGGGAATTTCATGATGGCCTTAAAAATGGCTTGCTGACAGCCAGGCACCTTTGTTATCCCTGACAACGTGGACTTTTGTTGGCAACATACCCTCCTCTATGCTGAAGCATATAGAAACACCAGAATGAGACAATTCATACTTCTCTCCTTACTGCAAAAGCTATTTAAATGTTTATGAATTGGAACTATGTGATTCAGGTTTCAGTCGTCCGGGAAAAAGTGACTGTAAGAGTTATCTTTCTCCTTAGCTTGTGATTTTTCTTTTTTCTTTAAATCTGTGACATTATAGCTTGTATTAATGTAATTCTAAAAGATAGTCTGGAATAATATTCACAATTAGAAGAATAAAACATGAATTTCTTCCAAAGGGGAAGCAGGTTTTGGGGGTCTGAATCTAGTTTTGGAAACCCTCTTTTAAGAAAAGAATACCAAATATTTTTCCTTTGCAAACTGTACAAATTGTGTGGTGTGTGAATGTTTCTAAGACACTTTCAGGGCTTTGAAATGAGTAGTGTGAGAAAGGACCTGGTCTTTAGGATTTATTAGCTTCATACTGAGTCCACATCGGATTTCTATATACTTAAGGGGGCTTGTGTAGTAAAAAAACATAATATATATTAATACATGATATGGGGGTCCTTGTGCAAGTGGTTTATTGAGGAATGAAGGAAGTAAGACACAGGATAGATCAGGGAACAAATAAGCCAGAATATGGTCTTGGCTAGAGACCAACGTCACCCTGACCCTGGACAGAATGCTGGAGCATCTCGCTCATACAGAACTGGTCCCATCTCAAGGCCAGCGAAAGAATCTTTGCTCCCCACATCAGTCAGTCCCGGCTATGGGATGCTGGAGGGAAGATGTAGATCTCCTCCGTGAAGCCTCCTGTCTCGTCTCGTAGGCAATTCCCCAGAGAAGAGGCAACTGTGAGCTCTTTTCAGCCAGCACTCCTGGCAGCTGGGGGTTGAGTCTGATGGGGCACAAACAGCACCCACTACAGGCAGCAGATATATTTTAAAAATAGTTCAAAGTAGGCTTCAGTTCTAAGTGAACTATTTCAAAGATGTAATAATAATAATAATAATAATAATAATAATAATAATAATAATAATAATAATGATACTATTTATAACCGATTGTTGTAGGAGGCAGAAGTGGTCTATCTTGTTATTTATGCCAACATTCACTAAACTTGCATAAAGTGGTGCAGTTTGGAGAGTTCATAACCATAGAGGAAGTTATTCAGATCCCAAACATTGAAAATTGGTTATTTGTTTTAACATTTTCCCCAAAGACTGAAGTAGAATAACTTGAGGCAACAGCACCTTTTCCCATTTGGACCAAAGATGCCACCTGGGCTAGCAGTGACCTTGCTCACTAATATTTCTAGAACGTCTCTTAGGCTATTGAATATAATTACTCCCTGAAAACCAGCAAGGTTATAGAGATCATGCTGAGTTTCTCAGAAAGGAATTAATCACAGGCTAAGTTTTCTTTCCTTTTAAAGTAAAGTGATATGACTTTAATCTTATACTTCTTTAAAGTCTATCCAAACACTGTATTCATGTTCAATTGCTATGTAACAAATTACCACAAACTTGAGAGCTTAAAACAGCTATCCTTCATTATCTTTCAGGTTTGGCTGGGCCCAGTTGTGTGTTCTCCTCGAGATCACACAAGGTTTTAGTCAAGACGGTAGCTGGGCTGGGATTCCCATCTGGAGCTTAGGGTCCTCTTCCAAGCACATTCTGTTGTGGCAGAATTCAGTTCTATGGTATTAGGACTGAGACTTTTACCTCTTAGAAGATGCCCTTTTCCTAGGCAGTCCAAAGCGTGGCTGTTTGTTTCTTCTTCCTTATAGGACAGCAGGTCAGTTTCTTACTCCTCACTCTCTTTTAAAGACCTCTCCTGATTACACAAGGCCCACCCCAAATAATGTCTCTTTAGATACAATTCAAGTCAACTATTTAGCAACTTAATCACAGAAGTCGTAGTGCATCATATTTATGTGTCATGCTCACACTCAAAGGGTGGGGATTCTGTATAGGGGGTGTATAAAAAGGGACAGAGACTTAGTTCATCTTAGAATGCTGTCTGCCGCAAGCACCTTGCAAGGTTAAATCCCTTGATGATTATGGTTATGATCTACATGAGAGGATGAGAGGCGATGATCTTTTGAAGGTACCAACAATAGATTGGAAAGAGCACCCACTAACAGGCTGGTCAGCTCCACGGGCGGTTCATTTTACATTCTAAAGTGAAAAAGGTGTGATTTAAAGGCTTTTAAATCAAACTAAAGTCAACAAACTGCAGTAGAGCAAAGACCCAAATTTGAGCTTGGGGTATCGATCATGGCTGGCAAAGTTCTTGATTCTGGGATTGAGATGGGATTTTTCCTTTGACCTACAGTCTGAAACTTAAACCAAACTTTCGTAAGTAGCAATGTTCCAAGAGTGTCAAAATACTTAATTGGTACAAAAGCTGATTTTCGTGACTCTCTTTTATTTTAGTGACAGTGTTTTATTTTAACTTGAAATGCAACTGACTTACAACATTTTGTCAGTTTCAGGTATACTACATAATGATCTGACATTTGCATACATTATGAAATGATTACCATGGTAAGTTTAATAACCATCTGTCCCCAAAATAGAGGTTTTAACTATTATTTAAATAGGTTAAAGTATCTGAATTCAATAAAGGTACATCATTCATCATGGTCAAGTACATTAAGCATCCAGAAAACACATAGTGATATATATGATGATATTTTTGTGTTGACTTTATAATTTAGTGCACTAAACACATTGACCTTTTAATGCTGCTGTCCTTACATTAGATGGCTGCCTAAATAAGTCACCATGAATCTTAAACAAATTAAAAATTTGTTAACATTATTACAGGGAATAATTTCAAAATAATGTTAGTATTATACATAATCATATGAAACACTACATATTAAATATTATTATATTATAAGAGTATAGTATAGGATAGGAGTATATTGTTATACTCTTAATAAATAATGTTAAAATTTACATCCCAAAATTGCTTCAGAGCCAGGATTGGAATTTCATTGTGCAACATTTGCTGCCATAAATAATTGAACAACTTCTGACCAACTAGAGCAAATAAGAGCTGTTAGAATGATTTAATGATCTGATACATAGAATAGTTTAAACATAAAGTATTTTCATCTTTAAATTTCCAGATAAACTAGACATACTTTGTTCTATTCAGTTGCTAAGTAGCTGGCATCTGTTTCAATATAATTTTGGTTAATAGATAATTCATAGTACTTACAAACAGGAAAAATTTGGAAGTAGGTTTCAGTGTCTTATAATAGGAGTTTGAGACATGAGCTGGAATCTGTTTATACCATTTTGTATTGTTTTTAGGAATCTTTTTAATTACTTCAGAACAAGCTTTTTACTAACCCAATATGTATTTCCTTACCAGGTTTTTATTGTTTTCCCCAGATAAACACATGTATTACTGACTAAAGATTCCATGACTTTTGAAGAAATGCAATTCTATCCTACTTAAAATGATATATGTTTTAGTAACATCTGTAATCTATTGGTTGCCTGCTGTGTGTCAGATGCATATCATATAAGCACTCTAACCTTAGAAAAAACCTAGCAATATTGCTACTCTTATTTTCAAAATAAGGAAATAGTATCTCAAAAAGATTAAGTAATTTGATGTGCTCACACAATTAGTAAGAAGCATAACCTGGGACTCAGACATCCCTCTTCAATACAGAGCAATAACATACTCCCAATAATTCCCTCAATAAAGACATTGAAATTTTCCATGAATGTATCTAGTGACTGTTAAAATTTAGTTTCTAAAAGACTATAGGAAAATTCTATGTATAGTTCAAAAATTAGGTTATATGTTCCTACACTTTCATTGCAGTACTAACCTAATTGCACGTGATATGTAGGCATTCAGCATTTATTCAACAATTATAGGTTGTCTTCCAGGCCCAGACATTGTGCTAAGATCTGTACATATAGAAGCAAACAGAGAGAGGATTAGAGGTGCAGTAGGTAGAGAATTCAAGGCACAGATAGATGTACAGACAGGGTATGTATCTATCTGTATTTGCACACTTGTGTATTTTATTTCTAGATTGCATTCATGAATTTACTCCTCAATCCTGTTCATCTTTTCATTATTTGTAAATGGAATGATAGAGTCATTTTTGACTAATTTTTTCCCCTTCCACCTCATAGTCGGCAAAACTTCCTAGCAATAAGATACTTTCAAACTTTATTCAGAATTTAGCCCCTTCTAACCACGCAATCATTACTACCTGAGTCAATATAGCCTTCATGCCTCACTGGGCAGGTTGAAATCACTTTGTCTTTCTGTTTCAACTCTCCCGCCCCCACACCCAGTCCACTGCCTCAAGGGCAGCCAGCATAATCCAAAGAGAAGAGACGTAAGGTCTGTAAGCTCAAAATCAGTTTTCCAGCTGATTTTACCAAGTAAAATCTCTATTTTTGCAATAGTCCTTGTCCGTCCTCGTTCTACTCTCTCTCCGTCCACCCCTCCCCTTTCATCCAGTTCTAACGACTGTAGCCTTTTATGTCTTTTCTCGGCATGCTAAGCAATGCCGTGACTTCAGGTTGTTTGCTACTGCGGGTCCCTTTCCTTGGAGCACTCTTCTCCAGATGTCCATATCTCATAAATATCTTTATTTTTTTTCAAATCTTTGCTCAAATATATCTCCCTAATTCAACCAATGCAGCCCGGCATATTTGAATTTGAAGTCACACTGCCCACCTAGAGTCCTTTTTATTGTCCTTTTCTATTTCACCATAGCACTTACTGTCATCTGCATAGTATACATTTCATAATTTTGAGTTTGTCCCCTGTCTTTCACTCTAGAATGTAAGTTACGAGAGGGCTGGTGATGTTATTTTGTTTAATTCAATGCAATTGCTACAGTACTTCAAAAAATAACCTTTCTTAGTTTACTCATTAAAAAAACTTGACTTATTGATCAAATAAACATATATGGAAAACTATGATTATAACAATATAGTATATTTCTATATTTATGAATGACTATTCTCAAACTTTAAAATTTAAATTTAAAATTTTATTCTAATTTAAATTTTAAATGATTAAAATAAGTATTGAATGTATGGAAACTGATTTGAAAAGTAAAGTTGCCAATGGGTCTTAAAACACACAAGTTATTGAAGAATTTTTTCAAATAAAGTGATGCTGAATGAGCTGGAGGAAAGCGACATTTTAACTCTCTAGTGAAATTTGGACTTACTACAATATTTAGATTCTTTCTCATGTTAGAGTAGTAATTCATTTCTGCAAAGTTTGAACATCTATTTATTAAACTATAAAAACATACACTTTAATCCAGTTCAGTACTGATCAACACATCTTCCTTTTGAAGTCATCTAAACAATTTAAAATCTTTGGATATAGAAAGCAAATTACACATTTTGGCAGACTTCTTCTATCTAAAATCACTTTCTATATTAGGAGGTTATTGATTAAGTCATTCTATCTTCATGACTTGTATGCATTTATCTTACTTTTAAGCATAAAGTAACATTTTGTGAACAATGCTAATGAATGAAGCCTTTGCATCCGTATACTACTTGTCAGGGGGAAATGAATGTGTACCCCAAGGCTGTCTGCAGTAACAAATGCTTCTTATTTATAAATTACACTGTCTCAAAAAATGTTCAACAGTCTTCCAGAATTGCATGTCACAGTGGCCAACCTTTTAATTATCAAGGCTCATTTTTGCAAGATGTTAATGCAGAGAGAATACTTGCACCTGTCTGACTTGCCAGCAGCTGACAGCTGATGAGCCTGCTTCTACTGCAAGGTGGTTACTGTCTTTGTAAGACCACAGCGTGACATGGTCCCATTCACATATACCAGCTAGTACTAAAGTAGTCTGTAGATGACAGGCAGAGGAAAGCAGCGCTTCTGAAGTCATGTGTTTCATATATATACGTATATACATATATACATATACATATGAAGAGGGAATATTAAGGTTATAGTCAATTATTTGTAATTGAACATCTCAGATATAAAGACCACAATGCACATTATGCATATTATACTTGTGCATTTTCAAACATTGCAAAATCTCAGATAAAGTGATATAAATGAGTAAGTGTCCAGATTTAATTTGTATATAAAATAAGCCTCCTTTCATAGGTCAAAGCCACTCCAATAATAAACATGATCTACCAATAAGACTGTGAAGTTTGCAAATATTCAAAAATAAAATTTTGAAAATATAATTCATTTTTGATTGGATATTAAGTGCTGTGTAAGTATATGGCACCATTTGGATTATTTCTTGAGTGACATTGTTAAAATAATATGTACTGAGTAAAAGACATTTGAGAAGGCCAATTTGGGATTACAATAAAACAAAGCAAATGAAATTGATTACACAAACATATGACTCTACCTGACACTAATGTATACATAAAAATGGCTAAGATGGTAAATTTTATGTTACCTTTTTTTTTAATCATAATTAAAAACTTTTCAAAAAAAAGAAAAAAGAAAAAAAGAGAGAGAGGAAAAGGAGAGGAAAGACACAGATTTATGATGAGGAGGAAGCAACGTGAACACAGAAGTGGAGTTTAGGGTCATGGACGTAGAAAAGCCAAGGAAAGCGTGGAGCCACCAAGAGTTGGAAGGGAAGGGTCCTCCCCCAGAGTCTTCCGCAGAATTATGGCCCTGATGACACCTTGAGTTTGGATTTCTGGCCTCTAGAACCGTGAGAGAGTAAATTTCTGTAGTTTTATGCTACTGAGCATGTAACGATTTGTTGTGGCGGCCAGAGGGAAAAAACACACTTTTCAAAACCAACTCTGCCTGGATTAAACACGAAAAGGTAGATTGAGAAAGACACAGGACAGCTCACAGAATAACGAGGATGGCTGGAGAACCCTTTTGGAAAACAAGCATGTTTCAAGAAGCTGGTAAGCCAGGTCCACAGACCTAATCACTCCACAGGAAGCATCCAGAGAGTGGGTCATCCAGCTGGCATCACACAGCAGGCAGACTTGGACCCTGGACACCGCCCCTGGTACAGCGCCAACGTCAGGCCTCAGAAAAGGTCACAGCAGCTGCTACCCTCCTGGTCAAACACACAAGGAGGGGAATTCTTCAAAAGTAGTGACAAATTAATGAAAAATGAAGTCTTGCTTATAACCTGAATATTGAGTCTTTTACAAAATGAAAAAAATTAATTCAGCTTTTTTACATTATGATAAATCTTCACAATGATAAATATACCTAGGTAATAATTCATTACTATTGAGTCTCTAGGAGAGTATTAATCCAGTAATTATTGTAAGTGATGTCAGTTTTGTACCCTTCTTAGACCCCAAACTGAGACTAGTCCAATTTGAAATGTGCAAATCTAGTTAAAACTGCTTTCTGTATTGTCAAACATCATCATTTAGTAGAAAAAGTAAAAATAAAATTAAAAATAATACACTATGCTAAATTTGTTTATGTGGAAATCTGTAGAGATGACTGAGAGACTGAGTGATTTGAATCATATTTCAAATTACATTACCTTCCTATTGTCATTTAAGCTTGTATTAGTATTGTTGCAGGGAAAGAAAAGGCTAAGAAGGCAAGACATGATTAAGACTGGACATTTTTCAATATGAAGAGGGTTCCCAACCACTAAGGAAATATTAGACTTTCTGTATCACGACTTACAAAAGCATAATTAATGAAACCATAACAAGGAAGTAGAGATAGTAAAGCGACATTGTTCAAATGAATTGATGCCATATTAGCCACCAAAATACCTAAAACCTGCATCAGTGTCACCACTATTATGTGTTTAATTAGACACATTATAGAATCTTTTTGTGTTTCTTTAGGGAAAGGGGAAGTATTATTGCTTATTTCCAAATATTCTTAAAAGAATCATATAATATTCATACATCCTTCCTTCTTATCATCTTTCACTCTTTCATTAAGCATTACATCACTATAACTGTCATGTATATGTATGTATATGTGAATAATCATAAACAAATATTTGCAATGCAATACAGGAGTGTTAAATTAGGGCAATCTTAGATGATTTAAGAAGCCAAGAGACACGTGGATCTGCAGCATGAACATTCCAAATTCAAAGTCTCTCTCCCTGCACAATGTGGCCAAATGGATTTCACACTCCTTACAGTTTTATTAATAAAATTAATCAAGTCTTTCTCATGGAAAAAATATAATGGATCTCTATGGTGAAACGAGTTTCCTTTATGACTTATTTTATTATCACATCCTCCCCACTTTGAAATATTAACAACAATAAGACAGTATCTCTCAGCACATTTTTGCTTTAAGTCCATTGTGATTAAAATCTAAGCCTATTGTCAATTACATGTGTGGCAGCCTCGTGAGAGAAAGACCAAAATTTGGGGGGAGCTAACTGTGTCTGCCTTTTGAGGTGACTGATCCACTAGCAACCACTACCTCCTCTTGGGACTGTAAAACCTTTCCTTTTCAAAAACAAAGAAATGAATCAAAATAGAACATTAATTAAATAAATATTGAAGACACATTTTAAAATAGGCCAACAATTCATTTCCTACCCTGTTTCTTAGTTAAAACTTTAGCCATATAATTTAATTTTTTAATTAGCTGTTAGGCAATACATCCAAATAACAACATTAAATATGCAAATTAAACCATCAAATTAACTTCTTTCTACAGTAAATTTCTAGGAAAAAGTGTAGTTAATAATAATTACCAAAATAGTTCCATTCTGATATTCCACCCTTCTAACTTTTGTCTTCCAATGTTTTCAATATCAACCACAAATTTTTATTCATGTAATCTAGATGGAGTCATAAATTTTTTACCAGCTAAGCCTTGAAATTCTCTGGTTGGCAACTGTATATTCCTTTTAGCATTTGCAAAGCTAAATGCCGTGTGTCCTACTCTTTTTAAGAAACACAGTGTTCGTTAGAATGACTACTGGAAGATCAGACCCAAATCAACAGTTTGTTTTTTTTTAAAAACCCAACAAATCATTGATCTCTGAAGCAATTTTTTGAATCAAAATTATGTTTCTAGAACCAGGACAGAGTTCAGTCCAAATACCTATTTCTGGAAATTGTCAAGTGCATTAGAACAACTTATTTATATTTAGAGGAAGGTGGGCAACCAGAAGAAAAACAGGGGAAAAGAAAAAAACCCTGCTTGATTTCCACTTCAGTAGTATGCAAGTCAGAAATCCAGATACCTGAAATGTAAATGAAGCTGGGAAGACTCTCCCACTGCATGAGTATCTCTCTTTCCAGGGATATTGAAGACATGCCTGTGCTCAGATGATTTAGGTGAATGATAAATGTGCAGCATCCGGGCCTTGCTTAAGTCTTTTTGTTTCCCTTCAGTGAATATCTGATTAAATATCCCAATTTCCATTAATAGCTTGATATCTGAGCTTGTCTTTTCAGAGCTAAATTGAGTGCAAGTTGATTGAGAGACGTATCTTCCACTTGCTTTTATGAAAGGGTGCCACACATTTCCAAGTAACATGTAATTACTTAAATTTTTCACTGTTCTAATATCCTATCTGAAGGTATATCAAACTATATGCCTCTGCACGTGCCAGAGTGAGATATGGTAGGGTCACACAGTCGGAGTACGTTAAAAATCATCTATGTACTAGTGGCTGTACCAACTTCTTTCTAAATTGGACAGTTCTACCCAGGATGTACATTCCTATAATTTCAAAACTTAGCTCTGGGTAGCTTGATAGGGATTGCATTAAATCTGTAGACTGCTTTGGGTAGTATGTCCTTTTTAACAATATTTATTCTTCCAATCCAAGAACATGGGATATCTTTCCATTTCTTTAAGTCATCTTTAATTTCCTTAATGAATGTTTTGTAGTTTTCCATATTTAAGTCTTTCACTTCCTTGGTCAGACTTATTCCTGAGTATTTTATTTTTTGGATGCAATTTTAAAAAGAATTGTTTCTTTCCTTTCCTTTTCTTTTCTTTTTTTTAATTTTATTTATTTGTTTTGGGGGGTAAGTAACTAGGTTTATTTATTTATTTATTTGATGGAGGTACTGGGGATTGAACCCAGGAGCTAGTGTATGCTAAGCATGCTCTCTACCACTCGAGCTATACCCTCCACACTTTACTTTCCTTTTCTGATATTTCATTGTTAGTGTAAAGAAATGTTCATACACATACACACACATATATACACAAATATATAATGGGCAAAATATTGAAACATATTTTATAAAAGAAAATATGAATGACCAATATGGGCATGCAATATGCTTAATATGCTCAATATTTTTAGTCCAGTTCAAATTAAAATCATGCAGACGTACCATTTCACATCCACTAGTTAGTTAAAATTATAGTCTAGCCATGTTGATGAGGAATTATTGCAACTAAAATTCACACATTCCTGGTGAAAGTGCACATTACAACCATTTCATAAAAGAGTTCATCAATTTCTTAGACACGTACATAAGCATACACTTACCAAGTGACTCAGATTAATTCTACTCCTACATTTATTCAAGAAAACCTAAACCATATCTGCACAAAGCACATATACAACTGTTTATAGAAGTTTCTTTTTTTCATAATGACTTTGAACTGGATATTGCTCAAATTTCTATTTGCAGATAAATAGATAAAATAAATTATAGTATATCCATACAATGAGATCTTACTCACAAGTAGAAATGAATGAATTGCATAAACGTAACAGCACATATTAATCTTAAAAACACTTTGCTGAGGAAAATAAGGCAGTCACAAAAGAGCATATACAGTATAATTCCATTCCTATGAAGTCTGATAACAGGCAAAAGTAATAAATTATCATAAAAACCAAATATTGGTTACTTGGGGTTGGCGGTGGGACAGCCCATGAAGAAACTTGTTGGGCAACAGAAATGTTCTCCATACTGATTGAGATGGTGATTACATAGGTGTATATGTTTGTCAAAAATCTGAATTGTACACTTAAAATGTGAACATTTTATTTTAGGTAAATTGTACTTTAATTAGTTGATTTGGAGAAACACTGACAGATTCAAGTGTTGGTGAGGATGTGAAGCAACTGGACATCTCATACACTGCTGTTTGGAGCAAACATTGGTACAGACATTCTGGAGAATGTTTTGGCATATGCACTGAAGTTACGTATATTAACACTCTAAGATCTAGAAATTCTAATCCTTGGCATATACAGAAAAGAAGTGAGTACACATTTGTACAAAAGACAATTTTTATGGTATCCTCATAAATTAAAATCACTGACTAAAACAATCATTAAAATTGGTGAATAATTTAAGGTAAATTATTACTATGGAGTAATACACAGAATTAAAATGAACAATTATTGCTGCACAAAATGGCTGTAAGTTTAAGTGTAAGACTCAAACATATATTGAGAGTAAAAAATAAATGCTAAACAAAAGTGTATTATAAAATAAAAATTAAATAAAACTAAATTAGGCCATGTAAAAGCAGGACAGTTGTTATCTTTGGGGAAGTTTGAGGTTATTTACTACAATGTCTTCAGGTACTGAAGATGTCTATCTTTTGATCTGTTAAAAGATGAGTTTATTTTGAGAAAATGTATCAAGTTGCTTACCTATGATTTCTGTATTTTCCAGCATGAATGCTGTGTTTGATTAAGACTTATTTTAGAAAAAGTCACTGAAATGCATTTCTAATTTGTCACTGTTTTCTATTTCAAGCTCAAACTTTTTAAAACCGATTTACATTGGTTGAACAAGACAGTAAAATTATTTCATTTTACTATCTTATATATCTGTTAGTACACATTTAATGTATGTTTTTCTCAACAAAAAATCTAATCAAGTAAAAGACTACAACCAAATATAGCCCCACAGATAATAGACTCCTTTGGATTTAAATACAGAAGTGAATTTGATTGACTCATAATAAATTGGATCATTGAATCCATTCTTGATAAATATTGTTATATAAAATTTAGCTGCATTTCTCTAAAAGAGTTGCTTCTGTAGGGATAATAAACTTTCCAAGCATTGTGATTAGTTTAAACTTTTATTTTGAAATGGAAGAACTGGATCATTTGCTTTATGAATTATTCCTACGTGAATTCTGACCAATCGGGATCTTAAGTATACAACTGTAAGCAGACAAAGGCAAGAAAAAAGGATGCAGAAATGGTTTTAAAGTTCATATATTTGTATATAAGGTTGTATTTAATTAGAGTACTTTGTTTGCTATGAATGAGACAGTCTGTATGGTTCCCAATGAAACATAATGTTGAATGGCTTAATCTAAGATAAACTAATTATTTCTTATATTATTTTTTAAGTTGATTCTTCTGCTGGACTCATTTGGCGTCTTTTGTGCAGCTGCAATTAAATAACGGCTCATGCTGGAACATGAAACGGCCTCTTTGTACCTTAGTGGGGACAGCTGGAAGTCTGGGGTGACTGTCTCTCTTGGTTCCTTCCTGTGTTATAATGGGCTTCTTTTTAAATTAATTAGATCCCAAGGACATTCCAAAGAAAAACAAGCTCCAAGTACACGTGCCGAAATGCTTACCAACCTTCCATTTCTGTCGTGTTTGTTTAGTTTCCATTGCCCAAGGCCAGTCACGAGACCAAGGTCAGCGTCCACGTGGAAGGAACATTTGAGGCTTTGAACTTCAGTGTTACAGTTTATGAAGAACCACTAAATTACAGTCCACCCCAGTGCTCTCAAGAATCTCAATTCACTAGTCCCCACTCTTGTTTGTGATGTCAGCTAAAGTAGGATGTCATAAGCCCATCACAGACACTCCGTGTAGTCAAGTCTGGAATAGTCAATGGATGAAATGTCTGTACTGACTGAAGCCTGACTGACAGAGTGGGATTTTTGAGGGCTGTTCCTCCCTTCCTGTGCAACCTGGGAAGCTAACTCCAAATAAACACATAAGCAAACAAACACAACAATAAAAATAAATGGAGTCACTGGGGCCAGTGAACATCAAATTGTTTGTCATTACTTCATCAAACTAGTGAGTTAACTTTCTTGACATCACAATGCTGATCACTGCTAGACCATAGACAGCTAGGGAGCTGTACCTGGAAGAGGAAAGGTATTGGCTAAGACATTAACTTTCAATTAATATGTGCTATTCTTTACAAAATTGGTATTCTTAGAGTTAAAATGCACACACATCAATTATCTAAATGGTAGATTGTTGATCATTTTGCCATTGGCAATCAAAATAATGGGGACATGCAAACATCCATTTTCTCAAGGCAATTGAGAAATCATTGAGACTTATGGAGGGCCATGTATAAACACATTCAAGAAATTTTAAAGTTTCTTTTCTGTCCTTTTAACAAGTAAATAAATCTGAGTTTGACTGGAAGAACTAAGCTGGCCCAGAACAAACACAGCTAGTTGCTGTGAAAATTAATTATGCATTCAGAATACTCATTTGGTCTGCATATGTAAAGTAGATGAGATAAACATAGCTCTCCACAATTATTGATCGCAATGTCTAATAAGAAAAGGGGAATATGACATTTTTAACAGAATTTGATTTCCCCATAAGGAAGTCATTAAATTGAGTTGCCTTTAAGTCCAAGGAGTGAGAACATGAAATCATTGGATGGCCACCACACTTAAAATCAGCAATAATTTACATTAATATCTACAAGTAATTTAGCAAGCCTGTCTGAGCACCAGTGTCAGCTAATATAAAGTCACAGCTATAATATACTTTGGAAAGTTTTATATTTTGTAATCAGAGTTGAGGGCACTAATGGGTCAGTGGTGAGAATCCTCAGCTGCTGGCATATTCATTGTTCCATGACCAGAGATAACATTAAAATTTATATGCATGGAATAAGAACAGATTCATTCATCTTTGTAGTCATAAAGTATAGTTACCAAGCAACACTCCTCCACAGAAATCCCTCGGTGAGACTGGTCTATCTTGCATTCTTCTGAAGACCTGAATATATGGCTGTGCCCCCTAGAGTTGCATTACTAAAATAAGAAAACACATTTTCTAAACATTTCAATTTCTCAAACAATGGCTTTTTTAGTTCTCTCAGAAGCTGAAATGCAATGCATGGTATTCAGTGATATAAGCCAAGAATGGAATCTATAAAGATGCAAATGTCATGTAGAAAATTGGAAGCAAATACTCAGACTTCGAGATAAAGGGAGATAGAGCTTTAGCTTTGTGAAAACAAGGAAAGTCCTTCAATGTGAAGAACATTGGGTTTTGCTATTTTGCAACTGTCTATCTGAGGAGCTGGTGTGACTTTAATAAAGCTTTAAGAGCTCTGGGGAAGAGGGACATTGAAATTGATGTACTATATATTTTTGCAGGATTGTCCTGAAAACTTAAGACATTTGTTTGACTGCTGTAATTGACCTCTGTGAAAGTTACTAAAGAAAAACTAGAACATAATATATAACAGATAAAGGGAAAAATTTTTTAAATCCCACAAGGAAATTCCCAGTCAGGTAACTTCACTTGTGAATTATGCCAAGTGTTTAAAGAGGAATTAACGTCAGTGTTTTAAAAACTCTCCTGAAAAATCAAAGTGTGTAGAGTATTTTTAAACTAATTCAATGAGGCCAGTATCACATGGATTTACAAAAACCAGATGAACACATCACAAGGAAAGAAAACTAAGACCTCATCAAAATCCTCAACAAAATTCTAGCAACACCTATGCAGTTACATGTAAAAGGAGTTATGCATATGATGACAGGACCACTCAAAGTGATTTACAGATTCAACAAGCTCCCCATGAAAATGCCAGCTGCCCTTTTTGGATAAATTGACAAACTGATTCTAAAATTCATATAAATTTAAATGGATCAGAAGGCAAAACAATATTGATGAAAAAGTATAAAAAAAAAAAAAGAGGAAAAAATTGGTGTACTCACATTTTCCAATATCAAAATTTACCTAAAACCGCAGGAATGAATACATTGTGATAAGAATAGACGCAGAGATTAATGGCTTAGAATTGGGGGGGGAGGGGGTCCAGAAATAAACCCTTAATGTATGGTCAATTGATTTTTGATAAGTGTTGCAATATTTAAGTGAGGAAAGATCTGACTACTAAATGAGTGATGCTGGAACAACCAGATACCCATTTAAAAAAAAAAAGAACCTTCACTAGCCCTCATATCTTGTAGAAAAATTAACTCAAAATGAATCATAATGAACAGCAAGTTTATACTGTATAGCATAGGGAACTATATTCAATATCTTGTAGTAGCTTATGGCTAAAAAGAATATGAAAACGAATATATGTATGTTCCTGTATGACTGAAGTGTTGTGCTGTACACCAGAAACTGACACAACATTGTAAACTGACTATACTTCAAACAAAATGGATCGTAATGTAAGAGCTAAATTAAACAACTCTTAGGAGAAATAATAGGAGTTGTATGAGTCTGCTAGCGCTACCCTAACCAAATGTCATAGTCTGAGTGGCTTAAACACAGAAGTGTATTTTCTCACAGGTCTGAATGCTGAAAGTCCAAGAACAAAATCTTGGCAGATTTGAATTCTCCTGAGGCCTCCGCCTTTAACTTGTGATGTTAAGCTACCTTCTTGCTGTGGCTTTACATGGCTTTCCTCTCTGCATGGGCATTCCTGGTGTCTCTTCCTTTCCTGATAAGGGCATCAGTCAATACAGTGATGATTTTTTACATGCAACATCATAGGCAGTACCATGAAAGAAATAACAGATAACTGGACTTCATTAAAACTCAAAACGTCTGATGTGCTTATAGGGTATTATCACGAGAGTGAAATGGTGAATCATAGACCAGGAGCAAATATTTGCAAAAGACACAAGAGATAAAGGACTATTATTGTAAATATACAAAGAATTCTTAAAACTGAACAATGCGAAATCAGCCAGATTAAAAAATGAGTTAAAGACCTCAGTAGACACCTCACCAAAAAAAAAAAAAAAAAAAGGTGGCAAATAACTATATACTGTTAACAAGAGGCACACCTAAAATAAAGTGGTTCAGTGATTTCAGTGCAAAATAAAGGAATGAAGAATAGCATTAACCAGGTAAATGGAAACAAAAAGCCATCATGGGTCACAACCTTGATATGAGACAAAGCAGAATGCATATGCGAAGGTGTGAACTGTGCCTAAGAAGAGACATGCCCTCTTACATTCTCGGTATTGATGATAAGTTTCTTCTCTCGTTTTTTCTGATCAGTCTGGCTAGATGTTTATTGTTATTGATTTTTTTCTAGTGATCTTTTGATATCTCTGGTTTTTTCCTACTATTTTTCTGTTTTATACTTCATTGGTTTCTGCACTTACACTTACTTCCTTTTTTATGCTTCATTTGGTGTTAATGTGCTTGTGCTGTGTGTTTCTAAAACTGGTCATTTACGTTCCTCATTTGGGGCCATTCTGGTGTGTAAATTACTTGGGATAACTGTTATCACTTCTGAAGCTAAAAAAGTTTTTTTTAGGGCAAGTCTGAAGCAGATTTTAGGCTAGAATTTAGCTATTAACTTTCTGAAGAGTTTACACAATACACAAATTACTAGAAAGCTTATTCTCCTCTTCTTGCTGAGTGTCAGAATATCCCCAGCCCTGTGTGATCTGTAGGAACTACTCAGTTCATCACAATTCCTCCTCGTGACTCTCCAGAGTTTCTTCCCACGTATGTACTGATCAGTTCTCAGTCAAAGAGCCTAAGGACCTCCTGCAGCGATCTCTGATTATTTTCCCCACTATGGCTCCATCCTCTCTACTCTGGGCTAAAAATTGAGCCAATTTGATCTGGACTGTGAATAAACTCTATTCAAATCAGCAAGAACACAAAGCCCTTTTGGTCGGCTGCGTGCTGAGGTCAGGAAACTCTTTTTTAGATAGCAGTCTAGGACAATCCTTTCAACAATCACTATCCTATGCTTTTGCTTGTGCAATATCTGAAAATCGTCATTTTGTGTATTTTATTTGGTTTTCTAGTTGTTTAAAGAAGAAGGGTAAATCTAGTTCCTGTCATCACATTCTGTTGGAAATGGAAATCTGTCTTTATTTCTCCAATCTTCCTCTTTTTGTTCTTCAGGGAGAGTAGCTCCTTTAAGTCTGTCTTTAAGGTTACACATTATATTTTTTTAATCTCCAATCTGCTATGAGCCTAAATAGTATGTTTTTAATTTTAGTTATTCTACTTTCAGCTTTATCATTTTAAAATTATTTCAACTTTCCTTTTGATATTCCTTTTCTGAATCCATATTTTCCTTTATTTTAAAGTGTATTTTCCTTTAATTCTTTAAATATATGTTTTGAAGTCTTTCTCTGCTAAATCCAATGCCTGGACCTACTCAGACTCCGTTTTCATTATCTTCCTCTTTTCTTCAATTTATGTCTCATTATCCTATTTTTTCCCCATGCATGTCTAATAATTTTGTGTTGAAAATTGGACTTTGTTGAATATACACTTTAGCAACCTCTGTTTTAGATGGTAGTTAATTTTCCTGGACTTAAACAGCAAAATTTTTCATCCTTGCATTCCACAGAAACACACACACGCGCGCGCGCGCGCGCGCGCGTGCACACACACACACACACACACACACACGGTGTTGCTATGGTTTCCCACCATTGATGTTTTATCCCATCCCTCTGGGGCATCTCCCTGATTCCTGTGTAATTTACAGCTGTCCACCAGCTTCAGATTCTGTCATCTGACATGATAAAACCAGAGAGCTTCTGCTTGTTTGCTTTCTGAGCTGCAGACTTTGGGGTGCACTCAGTCATAAAAGCAAAAATCTCACTGATCTTAACCCATGCTCTGTCTTTGGAGCTCCAAGTCTCTCCTTATTCTGTTGGGCCCAAGGGTCTCCCTAATTATGCACAATTCATAATAGCAAGAGATTTGTAGAGTGTATGCTCAAAATTTGTGGTGTTCTGTGATATCCTTGCTACCAGAATTTCCTTCTTTAAATTCCCCCACATAAACCCTGATTTCTGGCACCTTGAATGACGGAAGCTGTGATTTCCACTGTTGTTTTCCACAGTTTTAGAAAAAAAGCTTGGCTAGAGTTCTCAGGTTGGAAACCTCAAAATCCTAATTCTCCTTGCGGTTGCATCTTTATGGTAACAAACTCGCTGCTGACTTCTATCTGCTGTTGGATGCCTCCCACTGTCTTTACCTTTTAAAAATCATTTCCTTTTTTAAAGGAGCCACATAGTTCATTTAATGCAATTCCCAATTTTAACATAAGATTTCAGAAAAATAAACTTAACAATTCAAGTATGCCAATCTTATTTTATTGTATAAGAAATGGCTAGTTATGAGAACTAAAAAAAAAAGTACTTGTATTAGGAAATTAGAAAAAAGCACAACAGTGTAAACCAAAAGAAACTAACTAATAAAGGTAAATAGTGAAGTTAATGAGCCACACAAAGCATAGTAGAATGGACAAATAATAACCCGTTTCTTTAAAAATTCCAATTATTTATTAGATAAATTACTGATTTGTCTGGTGTAAGAGAGAGTGCAAAAATGTGCAAAATTAACAATGTTGAAAGAGATTTACCACAAACACACATATTACCACTAACAATTATTATCTAATCCTATGACATGTTGGAACTTGGAGATAACAGGAAATTTTTTTTTGTAAAATATAAATCACTGCAGTGAATCCTCTGTACTACATATCATTTGGCAAAAAAAAAAAAAAAAAATTAGCATTCTAAAATGCACCTGTATCAGAGGATTTCACAAATAAGTTTTATCTGAATTTTAAGAAGCAAGCAAGTAATTGAAAATTCTTCAGACCGTATCCAAAGTTAGAAATCTCCCCAATCAACGTTATAATCTAGCTCAGTGTGAAAACATGGTGCGTAACATAGTGTAAGCAGAGGCCGTAGGGGCGTGAATTTTATCCACCCATTTAAAGAGCATAATTTAAGGGGGAAACAAAGACTGAGCATAAGAGAAAGAAGCATTAGACGTGTGCCCCCCAATAATCCAGTATTTGGGGAGTGAGTGGCTGCCTGTGTGCTAAGGCAGAAATATTAAATAGGGGGAAAAAACTGCCTAATCCAAATATATAATTAACCTTACAACGCAATTGTGTAATTCTTTTGGTTAAAGTGAACGTTATATTGTTTCTCAGAGTTGGACAACACTGGAATTCACAGTTCACACTGTGATCTTCTCTGCTAATAAAACTGATATGTATTGCTAAATAATAAGGTAAATTGAGTTCTGTACTACTCACATTAGTATTGCAGTTTCTCAGAGATTTATTTAAGGCATCACCTAGAAAAATGTCTCCTCTTTTTGAAACTAATTTATGAGCAGATGAAAAGCTAATCTTATATTTCTTAGTATTACACATTCAGCTCCCCTCTTGAGAACGGAACATATTGTTTTTGAGTAAAATTCTATGGAACTACTCTTATAACTACCCAAAAAGCAGAACAGCTGTGCATGATTAATGTTATTATCATAAATACTATGAGAATTTATGACAAGTTGTCAACCGCTATTATCTGCTACCAAAATAATTTATTGCTTTTTAATTTCTCAATTCATAATGTATAATTACCAACCTAATTAATCCCTCTTAAGATTACTCAGCTCATTAGCTCTTTGATTTGGTTCATTGGTCAGGCCTCAATATGTGTGTAAAAACTACATTTTAAGTCTTCTGCTTTGGAACAATGAACTTACGACTTAATATGTTATTCAAGTGAATATTTTATGTATATTCTTATGACTTTAATTACCCTTACTGAGCTGTAGGGATAAAAATTAATAATGTTTCAACCCTAATATCCAATAAATAGGCAACACAGAAATTTTTTACCTAAAATGCAAATTTTACTCATTTTCTTATCTATTTTTTTCCATCCTATGATTCATAGAAACTGCATTTTTCTGGCTAATGTGAGAGAAGATAGTTGAAAGAAAGATCATTGCACCGTTATTTACCTCTTTGAGACATTATATTGTCATTTGACTATCACTGCTCCATGTTGAAACTCAAATATCCATAATATTTATCAGGGTAAAACATTTAAATGTGTTAAGTCTTCATTCATATGTTTGGGACAACATTATTAATATAGGAATTTTTATGTA
Organism: Camelus ferus; assembly: GCF_009834535.1. Classification (NCBI taxonomy): domain Eukaryota; kingdom Metazoa; phylum Chordata; class Mammalia; order Artiodactyla; family Camelidae; genus Camelus; species Camelus ferus. The sequence goes on along the minus strand of NC_045698.1, from coordinate 9,236,513 downwards.
GTCACTCTTCTCCCTCCTCACAAGAAGAAACTATACAAAGCAAGGGAAGAATGTTAAATGGTCCTCTGTTTCTCTATGTAGACAACCTTTGAACTATAGTGCAAAATTCCTAACATTTCAACTTGATTCTATTGCTCCTGGACTTCAGATTTCTGACTAAAACTCTGGTCTGTGGTTGGACCATATATTTCACTGTCTCTATATGTTACAGTTTGAGGTATTTTCAACTAATACTTGGTTGTAATTATAGCAAGTAATTGTACTATATATAAATGTGTTATTCCCAGATGAGGGGTTGGCAAGCTGTGGGGCCCTCCACACTTCACTGAAATCACAACTTTATTCTTTCGTTTAACTTTTCCACCAACTGGAAATACAATCTTTGTGAAGTTCTAAAATAGCAGGAGAGCTGGTCCTATGGCATCTAAGATGTTCACTGATAGGCATTGTAGCAGAGAGTCCTGGGACTTAGAGTTGGGCCAGCATTCTTCATCTGTTAGAACACCCTGGCATGGTGTCAAGTCATAGGAAGCAAATATGGTTGGGTGGACATGGCCACCACCCTTTCCCTTCCACCATGCTCTACTGCACTCCTCAGGATTTGGGTGAAAATAATGAAATAATGAGATACAAGAAAGGTTTCCATTTGCTCTCTTTCTGAGTCCATGAATTCCGGCAAAGTGAAAACAAAAACAAAACAAAAACCTCCACTAGAGATGAGAAGAAATTCAATGGATCAAAACCCATTAAAAGTCCTATTAAAATACTGGAAAATAAAACAGTTGTTTTACCAGTTCTAACTTATTCACAATCTGTTTTTGACATTTAAAAATGTATTTTGTTTCTCTTTGTTGCTCTTTATTTTCAATTTAAAATGTCTCTAACACTGCATCGTTTCCCTAAATCCATTCTTAAATTAAAATTGATGTTTCTCACAATAATTTGAAGATAAAAATGTCTAGCTTTTTTCTAGATATATTAGTCACTGAACAATAAGTTAATATTTATAAGAAGGCTTTAAAGGATTCTTAAGATACCAACTAGTATATGCTGTGGAATTCCCGTGTAAAATCATGGCCTGCCCTAAAGTTTTGTGTTTCACATGCACACGTGTGATCAGGAATCATATAAATCGCATGACTGACATTCATTTCACTTTAGCAAATTTTCTCTGAAGTAAAGTTATGACCAAATACATCATTCTTATCTTAGGTTTATGAAAGAAATAAAACAAATTCAATTGTAGTCGAGTGTGTGTGTGTGTGTGTGTGTGTGTGTGTGTGTGTGTGTGTGTTTCGCAGCACAAATCTTAGGAAATACTTTTTGATTATTTCCCAGGAATGGATCAAATAATATTTATTTCACTGACAATTAACATGCAAAATTAACTCAGGTGATCATAGATTTTATTGCCCATGTATCTAGCAACACTTTGAAATATCTGCTGCACTCAGTGATACCATCTGTTTATTTTTTACCCCATTATCATTTTCCCTTATAATTTTATATAGTTTTAGTTTAATAAAACTGATGCAGAGAGAACAGTTTAATAACAGCATATTCCTTCAGCTACAGGAAAAACTTAAATGGTTCACAGAGACAATAAAAGCACTATTCATTCCCTGCAGCCCTGCCATGGAAGTGTATGCCTGAAAAGATGGTTCTCTTTTCAGATCTGCACTCTGGAATTAGGGTGCTGCTCTGCTTAAACTGCATTTTAAAACCAGCATCTGGGGTCTTTTTCTCAGATGTTAAATTCTGATTTCATGGAAATAAAGCAATGAGCCAACTCATTATTGGTATGTGTTTGGAGGACTTTCAAGGAGTTTAGGACAATAAGGGAAACTTCATGTCTCAGGAAGGGTTACGACTGTTCTAATGACAAAACCATTTTGCTAGGAATTTGGTCATGAATAGGCATATACCACAGACCTAGCCATCGACAGACAATGTTTGCTTGGCATGTTGGGGAAAGTCTTTCTTACAAGGAAAGACATTTGGGAGGTCAGGCTGTCATGGCTTGCCTCAAGTTGTGTTCCTTGATTACGACAGGTGGCCACCCTGCAGTCTTCAGGTGAACTTATCTTAGAATGAACCTGGCAATGTGGCTGATAGTTCCAGCAAAGGACAGCATGAATAAATAAAGTTAGCCACATACCCTAAGTTATAACACCCTGGAGATATTAGCAATGGTCAAACTCTGAAGACTCATTCTCAAAGTGAGCTTAACTTAGGAAGTGACTGATTTAACTTAGTTGTTTTTTTTTTTTAATTAAAAAAAATTAGTTCTAATTCTGCCAAGACTAATAATCTAAACATCTTTGTATTATGCTCCAATTATTATTTTATCCTAAAAAACAGATTATCTGACCCAAAATGATTATATTTTTCTTTTTATTACAAAAGTGAGAGTGCAGTGGGCATAAGAGTGAAAATCCATTGAATATCTGTTTACTTTGCAGAATCTGCAGTTGGTATTTGTTTTCTTATGTTATCTTCACCGTGAGCCTCAGCTAAGTGATCAACTCTGATTTAGCAGTGAGGAAAATAAATTTTCCTGAGACACTTATCAAGTCAGTAGCATTAATACAGATGTCGAATGTATTTACATTTTTATCTTCTTTGCATAAAATAGCTTTCATCGCAGTGACTGACCTTGATCTACTGTCATCAGCCAAATATCGCATTCAGTGGATTCTGTGTTCTATGGCTCTTGTATTTCAGGGTTGTTTAGAACAGCAGCTATGACTGAATTCCCATTAAACCTCACACAAGTCTGAACATCTCCAAATCTTCATTTCGGCTCTGCTTTATTTCTCATAGTAAAAGTTATTAAAATAATAAACTCAGAAATTGTGGTGATGTAAAAAGAGCAGAAAATGAAATTTTGTACACTATTTTGGAGGCTTTTGGTCATGACAGAATTTATCACAAATAGAAAATCATTCAACTGTATAGACTTTTGCATTGTTTATTGTATGGTTTTGGAAACAAGTTAGGCATCTAGCACTTAATATTAGTTAACGGTATTATGATAGAAACAAGCATTGTAATATGGAGCCGTTGAATAGGATAAACTTAGTCCATATTTATTGTCATGCATGGAATTATGTCTCTGTCATATTGCTGAGTAAAAAAGCAAGCCATGGTAATAAACATGACAGTAAAACATGTAAAATTGTATCATTTATACACGGTACTATTTTATGATTTATTAAACATAAAAACCAAATGATATCTCATCATCTGAGGTAACCACCTTTAACAATATTCTATGCATGTATATATATGTTTACCTTTATGGTTTATATATGTATATATGATATGTATATATATGTATAAACATGATTTTAAGGACATTGCTCTGTTTTTAAATTTATTTTCCCTAAACAATGGTTCTTTTCTTCTCCTCACACATCTCTTTGATGATCTAATGAGAGTGGCATAGCATTTCCCCAGAGAATGTTTTAAAATACTGCAGTGGATAGAACTTAGATATAATTGCCAGCTCCAGTGGCTTCCGATGTGAAAGTAAATATGCCCTGCTATCTAACGAAAGACGTATCACTCCAGCAGCAACACCAGTCATTAATGTGTTCATTCATTAATCCAACAAAAATAACCAAGGGCTAAGCATGTAGCAGAAACTATTCTCAGAATTAATGATAGTGAACAAAAAGACAAAGTCCAAAACCGCATAAAACATTCCATGTTTGAGTTGACAGTACAAACAAATAAATAAATGTGTATTGTCACGCAGGGTACCTGCAAATGGTATGAGTACAAAATAAATCTGGATGATAAGTGATCGAGAAAATAAGAGATTGACAGGGTTGTAAAACATATTTGTTAGATATCAGGTCAAAAAAGGAATCTCTGATTATGTGAAAACTGAGTGAAGCTCTCTATGAAGTAATAGGCTGATCTATGGCAACGTGTAATTAGTAAATATTTTAATTCATGCTTTGGGTTTTTTTGTTTCCTTCTTTCTACTGTACAGCAACTTCATGAAAAGTTCCTATTTTGATTCCTGGACATGCTTTCCTCCAGGTGGCAAATATTTTATTTTCTAAAATAAAAACTTCCCTAAAGGAAAAAAAAAACAACTATATATTTCACAAAGAGATGGAATGTCTACTACGTTCAGTCACTTCTCTCCCACTGACTTGTCCATTCAGAGCTGGGGTTTTTTTGTTGTTGTTGTTTTTTGCTTTTGTTTTTAGTTTTCATTCCACCCAATGTAACATGATGTCTGGAGGTGGGATAGATGTGTCCATTGCTCATTTTTGTTGCTTGAGAATATTACTCCTGTCTTATTTTCTAAAAACACTAGATCCATTGAAGCATCCTTTAGTCCCAGTTATTCCAGATTTATTGAAAATATTTGCTACTGACTTGCTGAGTTTCTCTCCAGTAGAACTTTCACGGTGATTTTGGTGAATTGATGAGTCACACATATAATCTGTCTGACAATCTATTTCTCGACCTCCTCATTTTCTAGAATTTTTCACTTATTCTGTATCAACCATGCATTTCTGTGGGCCTAATATATAGGTGGTAAAAATCTTGACTTCAGAGTCTCATTCTCTTAATATTATCCACTGTCTTTATAGATAAACTTATGCAGACAGACTTTGGCATGCCTCAGGATTACCACGAGGGCCTGTTAAAACAGATTGCTGACCTTGCCACCAGGGCTCTGGTTCAGTTGTTCTAAATGGGACCTAGAATTTATTTTTCTAGAAGTCCCTAGATGATATCGATGCTGCTAGCTCACAGATTACATCTGAGGACCTCTGCTCTCAACAGTGATCTCCTCTTATCCCATAACACATGATCACTCCCTTCAAACGTCCAGAGCCCTTTGCTTTTGCCATAAGTGCCTGGCATAACCTCCTCTAAGTTGAATGTAAATACCTCTGTCCCCCTTCTATGAGTTACAAATTGTTCTTGTAAAAATTAAATGGTATTAAGATGCCGTAACTTTGAAATCTAAGAACAGCATAGTCACCAAGGAGAATGGATATAGAGACCTGAAAACTACAGAGCCCTGAGTAAAAAGATAAACATAACATGGACCCAAGAACCACATAGATTTTTCTTGCTAAAGACCCCTTGAAAGATACCAATGGATACTCTGGAAACAATCAAATAACTTTCAAAATATGGACCACATCTTCAAATTGGGAGAAAACAGAAAATCAAGGACTGAATTTCTAACACAATTTGACTGCATTTGATTCTATAAAGTTATTATTAATATTCAACTAAATATTTTAAGAAACTTTAATTATGCCAATAATTTCTAATCATTTTAAAAGATCTGATATGTTTAAGAGATCAGCAATTTTAGAAAGAATTGAAATCCTAGGAAATCTAGCCTTGTGGGTCACAATTTGTCCTTAAGTTGTCTTGAAGTTTTCTCTGACTTAAATTGGTATATTAGATCCCTCAAGATACTAATATGTAACTCTGATGTATACCAGATTTGATGCCTTTGGAATATAGTTGAAATTACATAAATGGTAGTTACTGATACTGAGAAACTCAGTAAAATGCAAACAGTATTTCAACCATCATTTCAAAACTCATGTATGAATTTTGACAAGTAGTAGACTTCAGAGTGAGGAAAACAGTTGTTCATTGATTGTCCCCTTTCTCTGTCTTTATTTCTTTATTTTTATGGCACATTGAAATAATATATAATCAAGTACTGTGATTGACATTTTTCAAAAATAAATCAAGATCAGGGCCAAATTATTGATGATTAGCTATTGAATGTACATAACATAGTGTGTGATTTGACATGTAGACATAAATGCATTTTTTCTCCTCATAGTGACTTTTATTGCTATATTTACCTCTGGTGTTTCAGTACATAAATGAGTATTCTCTGCGTCCCAGTTCACAAAATCCTGTATCTCGATTTTCTCTGTAAAGAGAATATTTGAGAAATACTGTTCCTCAGGTACTTCCCACCACCACACCAAGCATTGCATATTGAGGGTTCCATCAAGCTCTAACTTTTTTTCTTGAAGCACGGTATAATATTTTCTACCTTATAACTTTAATATCATAGAATAACAATACATGTCATTAGACACAAGAATTTTCCCCCAAATTTGGTTTTACTTTTTGTCTGAGAATAACTGTCATAACTTTTCATCTCTACTGTGACTTTTTCCAGTTTTTACAAAGGAGAGAGCAACTTTGAATGATAGCCCCATAATTTTCTTCTCTTTCTCTTCTTTAGCTACTAAGCTGAATGCTTCTAATAAAACTTATAATTTAATTCTTATCTTACGACAATTCAATAAATTAATGAGAGGGAAGCTTTGAGCGTTATGCAAAATTGAGGTTGCCTATACAAGACCTACGATCATTTCAGACTTATCACAGGACCTAGGGTCACTTTTCTAAAAAAATTCATTTTTTATATATACACAGTATTTGCATATTTTTCTGCTTCATCAATATCTTTCCAGTAGCAGGTTCAGTTGTCCAATGGTTACAAATTTGCATTTTATCATATTTTAACCCTGTTTATCTTTGTAGTACATTCAGTAAAATTTAATGATAAATAATATTTTATTTCATTGACTTTGAAATGGCATTTAATGTAAAATTTGTCACTACCTGAAAAAAATATTTCCAATTAAATATATACACAACCTGACGTCAGAAATATTAACATGAAATCTGGCCATGTAACTATTAAACTATGATCTACTTATAATTAATATTCAAAACATTGATCATTTTTCTGAAAATACAATAAATAGTAACAAATGCAAATTTAACACATTTTTAAGGATTCCAATAACTGAAGTAACTAAGAATGAAAGCTTCATTAAATAAATCTATGGAGATTATCTGAAAAAAACAGTTCTTCTGGAGCTTTTGCAAACTTGAAGACAGTAATGTTTAGTATGAATATTCTTAGATTTCTATGTAAAAATCTCAATTAATCTTTCATTTCAAATCTGCGAACTGTATAGGGACAGAAATACCAAGTTGCTTGCAGACGGATTTCTAGTCTACCAGTGATCTATGGTGAGTAGTCAAAAGTGGATCTTGACTTCAGACCCCAAGTAGCCCACTGGGAAGATCCCTAGCTATGCACTGAGCTTGTTATTTGCCAGTCCTAGAAAGTGTAGGTTTTAAACAGGGACACTACCTGTCCTAAAGTAATTTAAATTGTGATTTAAAAAAACACTGGAAATAGAGCAAATAGAATTAGAGAATGTATCTCCTTAGCGTCCAAATGTTCATAGATTGAGTTGACATACGCCATCCATAGGTCCAAATAGAGGGACCATGATGACGGCAGATAAATTTCAAGAGGTTTTGACACTTTTGTGTATAAGGAAATAAGATATTCAATGGAACAAGAAAGCAAGTTATGTAGTTTGGAGAGATACGGAGCAAGATTAGAAAGCTGATGCAACATGAATGACACACGAAGTGACAATAACGTTTGTGTGTGTGTGTGTGTGTGTGTGTGTGTGTGTGTGTGTGTGTGTTTAAAGGTGCATCCTGGGCATTTTTTCTGCAATTTAGTTTCAACTTTTCATCACTGAAATCAACAGTTATTGCAGTCAGCCTAAGAAATGATGACTCTACCTTGTAGACCAACACCTGTGTAAGTGACTTTCTAAACCGAGTTAGAGGTTCTTTCATACATATGGCACTTGATTGTTGGGATAAACATGCATGGGTATATTTGAGATATATGTTATATTTTTAATTTGCTGTGACCCATTTCCATTAAGCCATTTTATTAATTAGTGTTGAATATTATTTATAAGTGTTTCTCATCTTCCCAACAGTTACCTAAAAATAAACAGAAGTGATGTGTTTTGTTTCATTATTGTATCCGTGTTCAGAATAAAGAGTTTAAATAATTAGGGGGACCGGGAGGAGATTTATAATAAGTAATAAGCTGGGCTATGCCAGGAAAACATTATAACTATAACTTTTCTTGTCAATTTGATAGATTACTAGGTGTATTCCAATTTTCCATTCTGAATAATGAATTGAAGTTTTACAATGAATTTGTGTATTGATGATTCCAAATTTGGCATTTGGGGAAAATATATGCTTGGAGAGAGGTTTGGCTGAAAGTCAAATGTAAGCTTTTCTGAGTTATTAGAGCCCAGGGGTCTGTTCGAACACATAAAGTGCTTGTGGGAAAAACATTTAAAATAAATATCCCAAGAACTGTGGGAAGGTTAAATGAATCTCCTCAGGTGACCCATCCCAGGAGTCTGTCAGTCACAAGTTTTGTAGAACCTGCAAAGCATCAAGAGGAAACTACAAAACTGTAAAGAAATGAACAAAAAACCCAGCATTATTAATCCCAACATGAAATCCAAGTTACTCACAGTATCAGAATCCATTGTGCATGAAGCATTAAATTGTACATTTTTAAAATGTTTCTTGATGTGTAAAAAGTATCGATTTTTTTTATGTTTGCTCACTTACAAGTTAAAATAGGCCAATTGTTTTAAAGGTTAAGAATTCTAATTTATATAAATTTCAAACTGAAATACCAACCTCTCATAGACTACCAAAAATAAGTGAAACCTAACTTTATATTACTATATATGAAGTGCTTTATTAATATACTTTAGTCATAAATGTCCAGAACTATAACTTTAAAACTATTTATATTAACATTTTGGTTGTATATACATTAATTACTAATTTCACTTGCTACAGCATTTCTCTAAGTGTCATCATAATTACTTCATTGAAAAAGTTTCTCACTTGTTACAATAAAGGTAGGCTTTTAAATAAAGAAAAGATAAAGGGTAACTTAACTAACTGATCAATAGTCATTCATTTAAGGCATTTAAATTAAGTGACTGTAGTTCAAGCCATTAGAATAAAAAGCAGAAAAGGGAACATTAGCAAGTACACATTTAAGTTAAAAAATTGTTGTAACCTACAGTGAAAAAGGATATGAAAACAAATATATGCATGTTCATGTATGACTGAAGCATTATACTGTACACCAGAAATTGACACAACATTGTAAACTGACTATACTTCAATAAAATATATATATAAAAGAAAAAAATTGCTTAGAAATAGAGGTAAATATACAAATTTGAAACTACTATAGGTATTCAACCACATATATGAATTGTACAAAAGTCCGACTGAAAGTTATTCTATTTAATGACTTTGTTATGACTATTGAAAAGGTGTTCAGAATTGTTGTTTTATATAAGGTCATATTGGAAAAGAAAATTTTAAAATTGTACGGAAGATGATAAAGATGGAGTCTCTTCCTGCTTCAGCTGTAGGTAGCAATGAGGAAAATAAGAAACTTTACCTCTAAAGATTGCAGAGGATTCAATTATGTTTTGTGCAAATAGGTTGATCTAATTTGACTAAGGAAAAATGCCTGTGAACCCACAAGCAGATGAATTATCTGAAAATTCACTCTCTCATCAGTGAACACACTATCACTTTACACAAACTGTCCCTCAGAGAAAGTATCAAGAATGCCCTCTCTTAATACAGAAACAGGGTGAGACCCTTAGTGAAACAGCAGGTGAAGGATAAAATGACACGCACTGGGAAAATCAGAACAAAACCAGTTAGCATTATTGTACCCTATTTACATCTACGTTTGCCATGTTTTCTTATTGTAAGAGTTCTATTAAGTAGGTATCACTGTAATTTTTAGACAGAGCCTCATACAGATTGGTAACTTGACTCACTGTTCTTATACTCTAGTGTCTAATTTTAAAACATGCCTGCAAGTTATTTGACACTCCTCTCATTGAAGATCCCCTACTCTCAAACTGGTTGGATTTGAAACTGGTTTAACCAATAGCATATAAGGAAAATAACAAAGAAAGTTTTCCAAGGCCAAGTCAGAGGGGACCATGCTGCTTCAACCATGTTTATTTGAATACTTGATCCAGAATGACCCCCTCCAATTGCCATTTCAGAAGTCTAACTCTCCATGCTTCAGAACCTGTGTGCTTCTATGATATCTTCCAGACGATGGCCAGCAATGATATTGCCATGTTGAGAAAGTCATCTTGGGTATCCAGCCCAGCCTAACCTTCAGATGACTGCAAAGAGCTGACATATGCCTTCATCCCACGAAGGACCCAAACAAGTAGGAAATGCACAGACAAGTTCTTCCCTAATTCCTGACAGCTGTAGATAGAATTCTAAAATGGTTCCCAAGTACATCCAGTCTTGAGTACACACCCTCAATATTCCACTCCTCTTGAGTGTAGGCGAGAATTGTGACTATAATAGGATATTCAGTCCCTTGATTATGCCATGTTTTATAAGACAAAGGTAATAAGACAGCCTCTCCTGTGATTATGCATTTTATAAGTTTCTGTGGTAGCTGAGCAGAGAGAGATTTCTTCTGCTGGCTTGGAAGATGGACACTGTCATGCAAGACCAATTATTTCATGACCAGACTCCTGACTCACAAGAACTTTCTGATAATGAATGGTTGCTGTTTTAAGCTCCTAAGTTTCTGGTAATTGCACAGTAACTAAAAAAATACACTAGTGGCAAAATTATGAGAAATATAAACTAGTCATTTTAGCCTGTTAAATTTTTGTAATTTGTTGCAACCATTAGTAAATAGATTGAATTTGGGGTCATTTGTTATGCAACAATAGTTAAAAGAAGAGTTCGATCTGTTAGAACTTTCTTCCATTGAGGAGAGTAGAAACAGGTCATTCACTAGGGTTTCCAATATCAAGGGGAAAAGGGCTAACTTGGAGTGTTGCTGTAGGATCCAGACTGATTCCTGGAACTAAAGCATAAGGTTTAAGACAGGAGAAAATGCAAGTCACATATTTGTCTACGTATTTGCCATAGAAATTCTTGAGATTACCTTATGCAAGTTTATGACAGAGAAGACACTGAGTTCCTTAACTCAGAGACTTATGCCTTGTAGTTCCATCATCTCGGCTAAGTGACTGTCGCACTGCTGGGCACACAATGAGAGTCTCCATGAGGAAATGGAAGTCCTGGAGATTTGCTTTCTCGGAAAGAGAGCAGCTTTCTGCGTCTCCCTTTTCTGACATAATCTTGTCACTTTCCCTCTGTACTTGCCCCAGTAGACTGTTTCCACAACATCCAGAGTCAAAGCAACCTTGTTTTTATTGTCACCATCCCCAAAGTGTCTTTGATGATCAAGCAAAATCTCACCAGGCTTTAAGCAATTATCTATTTGAAAAAAGGATTGCTCAGTAATATGGGAGGCACATATATTACCACAGTGTTTTAAACACATAAGGTTGCAGGGTATTTTTAAAAGATATTTGAGTTGAATTAACATATTGGAATGTGTTCTTATCACATTCCTTCCCTGTGGTAGTTGCAACAAATTATCATAAACTGAACGGTTTAAAACAAATCTATTCTCTCACATTTCTGAGGATAGAAGTTTGGAATCAAGATGGCAGGGACAGGCTCGCTCTCTAGAGAATCAACTTAATGCCTTCTCTCAGCTTCTGCTCTTTCTGGCAACTTTGTCTGTAGATACATCATTACAATCGCTGCATCCCTTGTACACTGACGTTTTCCTCGGGTGTTCACACTACCTCCCCTCTGTATGATTCTCTTCTTGTGCCTCTTCCCCTCTTCCTGTAAGGACACTAGTCATATTGGAGTAAGGACCCACCTTACTCCAGTATGACTTCATCTCAACTGATATCTTAATTACACCTGCAAAAACCCTGTTCCCAAAAATGTTCACACTCACAGGTACCATGGGTAAGGATTTTACCATATCTTTTGCAGGGGCATAAATCAATCTACAACACAACCGTTAGGTATGTTGCCAGATCAGGGACAGTGTTAAGGCTTAGGCAACTTTTGGAATAAATGGCCTGCAATGTTCAGTGTAGGGGGAACTCAATAAGTGGAGGATGAAGGATACCACCAACATTTTAATTTAATTAGGACTGCACCCATCAATTACAGCTCCTCTCAACAGGGAGCCTTCCGTGTTCCTCTTAAATCTGCTTCCTAAGTCATCAGTATCGTCTTAAACTTCATTCTTATTACTACTGTCCTAAGAGTCTTGCAGAACTTCAAGAATATAGTTTCTTGAATATATTTTTGAAGTGTCTACAATAAGGTAAGAAAAAGGCAGCAGAGTAAGCAGTAAAATGGGCAAAAACTGTAACAATCACTTGAAAACAATGTCAAAATGATACACATGGAAATAGATTCAAATATAAGCACTTAGATACACATATGTATAAATTTACGTATTTGTATATACATAATATATATAAAATGTATTTTAGTCTATTTATTTGACACTTACATGGTACTAGACAAAAAGAAACAGGCATTTTTTTTATTAATAAGGAAAGCTATATTCACTTTAATATACATGACTGTTGATCCTTGTAATTATTCTTACTATTAATAGTTCTAATTCTCATTATTTTGAAACAAACTATTTTAATTCATGAGAATAGTACATATACAGATATGCCATTAAAATTTCTTACTTTGTGCATTTTATCTCAAAATTTTATGAAGTTAAAATATTCGAAAATATGGAAAGTATGCGTGAGTGTACTGGGTCAGTCTTAACTTCCTTAAGGTGAAGATTTACCAAATCAAGCCACTCCTTCTGAGCCAAAGAAAGGGAAATGGAGAAACAGTGTACCCTCAGTTCTAGCAATGGTACCTGGGTAAACCCCTGGACCACGTGTGTTTCAGGCACCAAGGACTTCAGCAATGTGGGCTGTGCTATTTCTCTTGTTAGAAATATCCTCGCTTGCCAGAGAGAGTCTTGGCAAATCTATAGCCTGGTGTTCCATAACTAATTCTGGATATGAAATGTTTTTACACCAAAGGAGAGAGATGCAGGTTGATGTCTGTTTATTTAAAGTGGAAATGCAGAAATAAATAATTTAAACCGACTGGGATGTTCATTTTCGTACCCATAAATATTTGAGAGGAAAATGTCTTTTCAGCCACATACATAAATATACACACAGAAACACTATATGCAAATTACTTGCTAGGGTTGTTGCCATTTTTACGTTCTTGCTCATCTTTTCAGGCCATTGTTTTTGTGGTGTCAAAGTTTATCCTGACTTCACAGCTTTCGCAGGTGCTCCGTCTGCCACCTAACGTTATTGTTGTTTGAAAGCTGCAGTCATAATTGTTTTGGGGGCACCTTCCCCTACGAAATTGTGATGTAAAAACAAATTGTATTTACTTCAATTGTATTCTCTTCTTCTATTAACATTTCAAGCTGTTAAGTCTCTGATAGAGCTCAACTTTTAAAACCCACTGAAAGCAGTATTTAAAAAACATAGCTTTTCCTTTCCAAACTGCTGCTATAGGATGTTAAAGAACTAAAGTCATTTTCAGATAATTGAACTTTAAATGTTAGATGGAGTCATCATTTCTTTTCTAGAGGTAAATGCTATCTTGTTCTTCTCTGGTAATGATGACTGCCCCATCTTTGCACAATTAATGAGGTTTTACTTTTTGGATGTTATGTGTATTGATTTTAAAATCTTTAATTGCTTCCTTTTCAGAACAACCAAGGAGAAATTGCTCTTCTCTTTCTTCCACATTTTCTTGTTTTGTATCTAGCCCAGAATAGCAATTCCACACAGACGAAGACGATTTTTAGTATTCAGAATGTACATATCAGATACCTCCTCTCTATGGAATGTATATCTGGAATCAGATAGCTAATATTCAACTTTGATCAAGAATATTTCTGCACGTCCTTGTTTTCTCTACTCAACTTTGTTTCTGTTGGTGCTGGTTGGTTGGTTGGCTTGGTTTGGTGATGAGAAATATCTTATGGATGTACTATAAAATAGGGAAAATCAAAGTTAGTGATATATTTTTCTTTTGCATTCCATTTACTTGGTAGAATGGAGGTGGGAGGGCAGAAATTAAAAACTGTAAGGTTTTTTGGGGGAGTATATTAGAGGGAGGAAAAATATCAAATTCCCTTGACTGCCTTGATCAGATTGTATTTTCTTCTTTACTCTGTGTCAACCATCTTCTCAGAAATCCATCTTCCTTAGTACTGAAGAGGACTCATTCTACAGTTAAACTAATCAGTGCCCACTGGGGCAGTCAAATAATTGCATTGACCATAGGCCTGAGCATTCTCTTCATCTTTATTTATATTTGCATTTACTGATTTATTTAATGGTGATTTGCAGGGAGGTCTGCATAATTCTTTTTTTTTTTCAATTTTGAAAAGAATGGTACCACAATTTTAAAATCTATTATTAGTGAGCAATTGGTTTTCACATTTTGGGGGCTACTTACTCTAAATAAAGCCACTGTGAATATTTACTGTGGACATATGCGCAAGTATTTTTGGCAAATATGTGAAGATACAGTTGCTGGGGTCTGGTTACTGATATTCAAATGTTCTCCTCTAAGCAAGGGATGGGAGCTTTAGTCACCCTGTGTCCTCACCCACTCTAGAAAATAAGAGATTTCTTAGTCTTTGCTCATTGGCTGCTTGTTGTAGTGTTTCTGGCATTTTAATTTATTGGCATTTTCCTATTCGTATTGAGCTTGGGCATTTTTTCATTAGTTTCAAAGTCAACTTAAATTTTCCTCTTTGTGAAGTGCCTAGTCAGATCTCTTGATTGTTTTTTATGTTTTTCTCATACCGAACTGTAAAAACTCCGTACACCATGTTTATTATTGCCTTCTCAGCAATATCTGTGCAGATGTCCTAATTCCTAGGGCTCGTCTTGCCATCTCTCTGTTGGTTCTGCCCTCAGTACAGAGTGGTCTTCCTCATCTCAAGTCACTACACTTCCCCTTGAGATCACCACCATTTTTATCTACTCAGTAAAGTTTTCTTTGTTAAGTTAGCCATTCTCTTATGCCTAATTATTCTCTCCCTTTTTTACTAAATCATTCCTTCCGTTTTCAAGCATGTTTCAATATCAAGATCTTTCCTGGTCTCTGCTGAACCAAGTAGAACTGTTGACATGTTGCATTGGAAATGGTTCTGTCAGTTTCCTTAGAAGTCAGATTGTGGCTAAAGTACTCGTGTGGTGTTACTTCTTTCTCATCTACTTAGACATGTTTTTGCCATTTTTTGTTGCTGTAGGTTTAAACCTGAAAGTGAATAAGTAAATGTAAAAGTCTCATCTTCCTGCAAAAGCCTAGAGATACTGAATTTCATGGGATAATAGAGGAAGCAGTGCACATCTGTTAGAGCTACGCGTATGTATACATTTTCCTTCTGCGTGAAGGATGTAAGGTATCAAGGATGCAGGATCCATGATCCAATTTATTCATTTGTTTAGTACATTAGAAAATGTCTTATTGACTATCTGTCATTTGTAAACAGTGTGCTTAGTCTTTGGGAATACAAAAATAAATAGCACACCATTCTTTGCCCAGAGAGATGCAGTTTAGAAAATGAAGAAACTGTAGCTAATGGAAACTGTGGGGCAAAAAAAGTATAAGGCTGTGCACCAAAAACTAGAGGAGTCAGGAAGACAGAGAATCTTTGGAGTAAGAAAAGAAGTCGTGGAACTGAGGACATCTGAACCGTCCAAATGATTGAACTGAGGAGTTTAGATGAGTAAAGATTGCAAGGATGCTTCAGGTGGACAAAACAAACAGCCTAGCTGCAAGAAAGAAGAACTTACAGAGAACATGTATGTGCCCTGGATTTTATGTTGCAGAATGTTGATTCTCACACCTGAAAATGCATCAGAATCACATGAAAAGCTTGTAAAACAGAGACTCTGGACCCCATCCATAGGGTTTCAGATTTGTTGGCTCTGGGATGATGCTTGAAATTTTCATCTCAAACAATTTCCCAGTTCATTGTGGTAATGCTGGTCTGCGGACTTCATTTTGAGATCTGTTGGTGTTCATTTATTTTTTTTTATTCAGTTCAGCCTGACAGTTCTGTAAAATGTGGATTTGAAGGGACAAGGGGGAGGCAGTGGTAAACTCAACCAGAATTGTTCAGGAGCGTTTAGAAGAGCCTGTGTGGTATCAGGAAACATGGAGGTGGTAGAATGGACTTAGAAGTGGAGGCTATTAAGAAAAAGAGTTTCAGTTGGTAAGAAACTAGGGTGGAAGAGAAATCTAGGACAACTTCCAAGCTTCTGGGGTTTATGTGTGGATGATTGTGCCACATACTGATAAAATGAAATAAAGGCAGACAGAAATGTTTCAGAGAGAAGATGGTAATTTCAAGTATGCATGGATTTATACAGAAATACGTAAGGATATTCTCGGTACCCATGTCCTTCAGGCAGCTGGATATTAAAATTTAAAATTCATGGACACCATGGGAGAAAATTACACATTTTAGAGTGATCGATAAAGATGGTAATTAATATTGACCCAAAAGGAGAGGAATGGAGAAATATGTTTAAAGAATTACCATGAAAGGGAAACTGGAGGGAGGCAGAGAAGGCCAGGAAACTAATGAATATCATAGAAGCCAAATGAGTGAACAACTCCAAAATGGAAGGAGTTGTTTCAAAGTGTAAGCATACTGTGGTCATTGCTCAAATTGTTTTAAAAATTTCTGAGGAAATAAGAGGGAGAAGCTAGGATTTGGAAATACGGAAAAAGAAAGAATTGGGAGAATCTACTAAAAGCTTATGACTGTTAATGAAAGCAGAAGACAGGACAGAGATATTTTTCAAAGACACAGAATTGTTTTTTGAAATACTAAGTGTTCTCTGTATACTTTATAAGCATAAATAACTGGTATGATAATTGTTCAAAGACCTGTCCTTACGCAGGGACAGGCTGAGAACCAGACCCAACACCCTGCACTCCATAGTGCATGCATTTCTCTGTGTCTGGTGAATTTGCATGAGAAATAGTTGCAACAATCAGCCTTCTGAGAAGTTCAAGTACATATGTTGTAAATGCCAAACATCAGTGTAATTTCAGTATAGTCTGCAATAGATTACTCTTGAATTTCATCCAATTAAGTTAGAACTAAATTGGTTTCTTTCTGCTTCAAGATTCTTCAGGAGTCAGGCTATGGGAATTTTGATGGTGTTCTTTACATGTTTCTACTTTACCTCCCAGAAGCTGATACCTCAAGATGCTTTGCTTCTCTTAAAATTGAAAAAGATACGTATTTCCTACATTTGATTATGACACTTTGCTCACCCCACTTTAGCTCACTTGTGCAAAATTGAGCAGGATGACACGGAGACCAGAAAGAGATAACTCAAAATTGTATTTATTTTTGTGTATCTTTAGTGGCTCTAGTGAAGCAAAATTAGCTATTTCCACCACTTGGTTTCTTTGTGTCACTTTGTAGTCACTTTTATTGTTGCCAAAATCCTCAAGATGCTAAAGACTTCACTAATTTTCAAGAGTCCAATCTGCACTTATGTTTTACTGCCACCAGGTGTTACAGATGCAAGTGTTTTGCTAACTCTGTCTAATAACCTGGAGACATTGGGATTTGTTTGGCTCAGGTGCACAGAGATGACGTAATTTAGGAATAAAAACATCCAAACCCTATGAAGTTTATGTAGAAATTAATAAGTAAGGTATGAAAGATACATATAAATTACTCAGACTATCAATTCACAACACAGGAAAAACATGTCAATTTAATAACAGCTCTTTTCTAATTAAAATACCTTTTATCAAAGTTCTTAAATGTTATCACATGCAATGTTTTTATTTTCCAATGGAAAAATATTGTGAAGACAACTCAATAAAAAATAAATAACTGTTCAACAAAATATAAATATATTTCTAATTTGTATGTAATTAATGTGCATTGGGTTACATTTGAAGTGCTTCTATTTAAAGTTTCTTTATATTTAACTAAAAAGAACAACATCCTTTACTCTTGGCTGAGTGACTCTCAAGTCATTGTAGACAGGTTATTTTAATGATAAAAGATAGTTGATTTTAAGGAAATTTATATTTTGTATGAGTCTGTGAAAATATCAATAGAGGCAATACTAATAAAACTTCAAGTGTAAAATATACTTAGAACAATGAAGAACCAAAACCAAAGATTGACTCACATTCATTAGACTGATTAAATCTTTATTATCTTCTTACACTTTGAGTCCTGGTCTACATAGTGCTCCATCACATAGACGTTAAACATGGACTCCTTGCGTGGGGTACTCAGGATTCAGCGGTAAAAATGAAACCTTTGTCTTTTCCACGATATTTTCATGACATCTGCAGTCTAGTAAGGAAAGACAGATAAGTAGGTGTATAATTATTACACAGTATGATGCATTTTCTGTTAGGAATAATCATGGGAAGGAGGGCTTAGCCCCACAGATTAGACAGGCTACATGCTCTCTCACACTCCCAGGATGAAAAAGCCTTTCTGAACATGATGACTAACCACATTCTGTTCTAGTCTAATGCTGAGTTTAGAAGATGATAAAATAAGGGTGGACAGTGCAGGCTGATCAGGTCCTTCTTGAAAGTTGGAGAAACAAGGCTTTGGCTTGTCTGGATGGTCTCCATGGAATGTGAGAAACCTCTAAAACAGAAGATTCAGCTTGGTATCTGGAACATATTCACTCATTGTTGGAAGAGAAATCATTTTTTCAGACCAACTCATTCATTTCCCAGATAAGGGAGCGGATCCAGATGAAAGGGGAGATTCAGGACTCAAACTCTTATCTTTTCATCCCAAACACACTGCTTTTTCCCCCCACTTCATAATCCTGCCCTCACCTTTCAGATTATCTTGAGAAGAAAATATTTCCAATTTTGTGAAGAAGTTTAGTGTCTTACATTAATCATGATAAAAGAAAAAAATACATTCATGTCCATCCTACGGAAATAGGTTGTCACAACACAGCACTCTTAGCGATCATAAAAGTGTCAATCTGAGTTCCAGGAGGAGGACTTTTTTCTGTAATACTCACTTTAAACACCTTTTTATACATTGTTTAAAAATGAAATGAAACAGAAAATTCTTTATGAGTAGCTACTACCGGTACTTAGAACGTTACCTTATTCAAAATGAAATCATAAGTGTTCCAGAATGTGCACTATACTGTTTATATTGTTAACTGCAAACTTTTGTACCTAAGATGCGAATTTTTCTTCTTTGCTTATTACTTTGTCAAACGTCTAACAACAGGATCTATTCGATATGTCTGTTCTTGTAGTCATAGAAACATGTTACATTATTCATTTTGTTGTCTTAACAATTTTTTCTCTCTTCTCCACGTAACAAAAAGACAAGTAAATAAGTGACTTCAATTTATCATAAACACAGATTTCTTTTTATATTCTTTTCTGGCATAATCTTCTTGTAAGTATTTTCTTGAAAAAAATGTGTATGGAATACATCTATTGAGTTATTAAAATTACTGAAAGCAATATAATTTCAAAAACATGAAACTGACTGTTTTTCAGACATATTATATTTTTTCCCCTTGAGCTATTCTACCAAATAAGAATAAATATTAAATCTATGCATGCAGGGCTGGAATTATTTGGAAATCAACTTCCATATGTTCATTTGATTTTGCTTACAATCTGGTGGCCTTGATGTCACTGGCACCTGCCATCTGGGTAAAGTCATGGCTGCCTGTTAAATGATGGACATCTCATTGAATATGGAAATATCAGAACAGCAAATATAAGTGTTAATACAGAGCCTTGTGATTATGAATAATGAGCTATATAGAAATGGGTGTGGGGAGATCTTTTAAGTGCTGTATTGAGCCCCTGATGATAACCAGTCATGATGATTCTTTTAGAGAGAAGTAAATGACATTTAATAATATCTCAGAAAATAAGATTTTAAGAACCTACTACCCGACAATCTCCAAAGGATGTGGTCCTCGTATTTTATATAATAGAGGGGAGTCATTTCAAGATTCTAATGTGTTCTGCTTTTTATGGAGGTACTGGGGACTGAACCTAGGTCCTCTAGCATGCTAAGCACGTACCACCACTGAGCTATTGCCCTCCCACAAAAGTGTTCTGTTCTAATTGCTCACCAGATAAATTCCTCATTAGTGCGTGTTCTTGTAACATTTTCCAGGGTCAATGAGCACGTATTGAGGACCTTACTCTTGAAGTCAGTTACTATCGCCAAATTCCTATTGGATTAAGTGACCTCCCACGGGATGGAGTTCTCTGTGTTGGAAATTTGATTTCCTTAAGCCAGAATTTAATGCTAAAGGAGATTTATAAACAGCTGTTGGCCTTTTGTTTGTGTAACTAAAGCACAAGAAAGTATCTAAATATTGAACAACCTTGTTCCCTTTGTGGAATTTTGTTGACTGAGAGAGATAAAAATTTGCTTCCAGCCAGAATTCTTAAAGGTTAAGTGGAGTCTATATTCTACCCATGCTTTTTTAATGAACTACAGAAGAAAATTAATGTATATCCAATTCAGTTTACTTTACACAGTCCTCTTGTAAATAAAAGTATCTGTATTCCAGCCATTGTTTATTAAGTTCCTATAGTGTTCAGTGCACCATCTATGTGATGGGTGATGCAAAGATGATGATGACATAACAAATGTTCTAAACTAAAACCAAAATATCATATTAACTTGGAAATAGCATTTAAATAATATATGTATAATAATCACAATACTATTTTAGGTCTCTTCTGAAACAGAAACACCATACATTAGCTTTCTTTTGCCAAGTAAATTACAGAATATGCTGTATTTTTATCAATATTTGTTATTTCTCTAAATTTAATTATTTCACCAATATGATTTGAACATTAACGATAAACAAGACCCTGAAAGAATCATGCTGGGCTTAGAAAGACGTTTTAATAAATCATGGCTTATTCAGGGCACTTGTAGTCTTTTAAGGAATTTAAGCCTCTTAAACATTAAATCCTTTGAAAAAGCTCTTGGATCACAAGAGCATTGGGTGTTGTGCTGAGATTCGCTGTGACCTGCTGAAGTAGATTGTGTCAAACTGCCTTCCCTTCTAGATTTTAAACCAATTGAGAAGTAGAGGGCATAAGAAAGATATCTACAAAATAATACCTTTATTACCAGTACAACAGACTAGAAAATATTGATTGGACAAGAAAAGAGGGTGAATTTCCTATCTCTTTTCCCCTGAATTGAATTCGGTTCCAGCAGCTCATGTCTTAGTGACCTTAACTCGAGGGAGAGAAGAGAAGATGGGTAGTCAGAAGGAAGGAAGATGGGAAAGAAAGCACACTCTGACCTAGTCTTGGGCAAAGCACAACTACTTCCTGCAGGAGGGCGGGAAAGAAATAACGTCCTGACAATAGAATTGGATGGGAAGGAGAATTTTCTCTTAAAAAATAGTCTACACCATTAAAGAAAGACAAATTAGAAAACCCAAAGCAAATATCAAAATCTGTAGGAGTAAAACAACCAGCAAGAACTGGAAAGACAATATTATGATTGTTACTTGTGACTACTACAACTGTAATGAAATAAGTCTAACATTAGGAAAAGAATGACAGAATACACTCTGAGAGTAACCAAGAGTGTTATTTCTCTGCATTCTAACTACATGCTCTGAGAATATAATGAATCCTTTAATTTAAAAGTGTTTCAACAATACTGAGTAATCCAGTTACCTAGAGGTATAAAAGCTTTTTAAAAATGCCAATTGGTAGGGACATTGCCAGAAAAAGGAAAATCACCCATAAGATCTATTTAAAAAATACAAATTACAATCATATAACTTTACAGCTAGAACTGACCACAAACCCACATATCTAACTTAATTCTTCTCTTTATTTAAAAAAAAGTGTAATATTAAAAAAAAGTTACCTGAAGAGGTTGAGTTACCCAAAATCTTACAGCTAAGCTGGTAGAAAATTTGGATCAAGCCCTGTTAAATATCTTTTAGGTAACACTGGATATTTAACTTTTAAAACTGTTATGATAATTTGAAGCTATTATGAAAAGTATGTATATATGTATGTGAAAAAATTGAAAAATAAAGGGAAAAAGGGATAGAAAGAAGAAAAAAGAAAGAAGGAAGGGAAAAATGGAGAGAGAAAGAGATAAGAAAGAAAAAGAAAGAAAGAAAGGAGGGAGGGAGGAGGAAAGGAAGAAAAAAGAAAAAGAGAAAGTGAAAGGAAGAGAGAGATAACTAATGGCATACGAATTGTAGAAAAGATAAAATATAAATGACATTTTTAAAGGGAAAAATAATACTATAATATCTCTTCTACACCTGCATGCATCAAATGATTATTTTTCCATGGTTGTGTCTACCATTGATCTCAGTGAGATGGAATTCTAGAATAGCCAAGGATGAAGTTCATGTCTAAAAGAACAGAGACTACTGATTTGTATGCAGTATCTGAGCTCAAGAAACCCTGAGTTACATGCTGGAAAGAAAGTATCAAAATCTGTTTGACTTATGAAGCCTAAGGTGCCCTGAACACTTGCTATGCTACCTCGGCAGAGATGACTTATGTTGATATCTAGAACATAAAGGAACTAGCTTCTTCAGTGACCGAGAAGGTAATAGAATCCCGGTGTTATAATTTCTTAGTGGTGTGATCTTTTTGGACATGTCACTCAAAGGTTGACCTAATAATGCTTTGTCTTTTAATGGAGAGTATTATAATACTTAATACAAAGTTGCTGTGATAATCAAACAGGAAAATATGGGGTAACATGGGAAAAGTGGGAAAGAAATAAATACACAATAGTTCAGTGAAGAGAGATGAGCTTGTAAGGGAAGTCTGATCTAACTTCTGTGGGATGGGGTATGTCTTCATGACAGGCTTGATTTATTACCAATAGAGCAACTAATGTTCACTTAAGATTTTTACTTACAGAAAGTAAAATTATTTTGTCTGTTTTAGAAAGGTCTTCTGTTTTCAATGTGTTGAATATTAGTGAAAGCTAAAATAGAGAAAAACCAGGTAAGAGGTGATTACAGATATTTGGTGTCAATATTAGGTCTGTCTCAGTTTTAGATTATATTTTGATTCATAGATATTTTCCAGTGTTTTTTGTGTCTGATATTTGTTAAAAGAAGTAAAAAATAAATAGGAAATTAAACTCCGAATGTCATGACCACAGCATGACAATTGGTTATTGATTTTATGCTGCATCATTCTAGTAATAATACAAAAGAAAAGAGAGAAGCCACAGATAGGAAAAAAAAAAGAAGTAAAATCATTTTGACAATTTCATACTATATACTTTGGAATAGACTCTATTTTCTGTCATGAAAAATAAGCACTTTAATTTAAAATTCTAACTAAAACAGTCAACCATACATATCAATGTTTACCACAAAAATAAAGGTAAATGCTTTGCAAAATTTAATACTTTTTAAAGTTAAAATATCATATATTAATTATCTGGTTTAAACACAGGAGAATTGCTCAAGAATAAGTTGATTATAGTCCAGAATTCTAAAAGAGAAAGTGTCTTTTTAGTAGGAGAATCAGAAAAGAGACATCTGATTATGTTTATTGGAGATAAATTATGTTAAAGGTAAAAATATCAGCTCATAGTTTCAGAGCAAGCTTGTCAGGGACAAGAAACTGTTAAAATATTTGTATTCCCTTTGGGGACTCACCCAAATGGAGTTTTGTTGCAGAAAAGATAATGAACTATAAATTAAGATGCAGAATGTATCACCGAAAATCAGTGTTTCATGCCACATCTGCTGTACTATAATCCTGTTAGCCTGCTGACACTGAAGCTGAAGGGAAATAAACATGCTCTGAGGTATTTGGTAAGTGTCTGCACATAGTTTTTCCTAAAAAAAAATATTTGAGGCAACTCTTTAGATGAAGTGATGGTTTGGTCTGTAAAAACTGAACTTTATTGTTTTGTTACAGGATTTTAAAATATAATCTACTTACACGCATATCAATGGTAAGATTCACTATTATGAAGTCTAGTCTCAAAGAGCCTACTCCCTTTGACTTCATAATCTTCAACCTAATTAGAGTTAGAAAATTTTAATTGAGGTTCGCATCAATTAAAAACACTAACTAACCAGCTGGAATTCTCTGAGGCCCACTGCAACCAAACCTGACATTCTTTCACAAAGCAGGTGACTTCTAACTAGACTAACTTAAGAGGTTGGTGCCCTGTCTTTCCTTTTCCTGATTTAGTTGCTAATTTTCATACTCGGGTAACTGACAGCAAAAAACAAAACGGTCCTCAAGTCTCAATCTAACCTGAATTTAGCTATTTTCCTCGTCTAAATCCAATCTTAAAAAGCAAACAAACAAACAAAAACTTTATTGTGGCATGGTTCCTGTACAGTAAACTACACATATTTCAGATGCATAATTTGATGCACTTTGATAGATACATACTTGAAAATCCCACAGCTGAATAGTAAGTATACTCACATTGTCAATGATTTCATCACTTAGTCTTGTTTGCATTTTATATTTACTTTGTATAATTAGACATTTTAAATTCTGTTCCAATTAATTAAAAAATGATTCCACTCAAAAAATCTTACACAATAATCCTTAACACACAGGGAATTCCCTTTTCACAGATTGTTTTCCAGTATTTATTTATGTTTCTTTAATCCCATAGAAATGTGGTGCCAGTAGGCATGCACGGAAGTTCTCATGGAGCTGTTGGGAATACATGGAAAAAGGTGAGAATGGGATAAAATTAAAAAGTCGACAAAAAAAGTGACAAAGGGGTGTAGATAGTTTGCGAGACAGCCTTGAGAAAAATAAATAGGGAGGTTAGACTCAGGATTTGAACTGTTCCTTGTAGATAGCTGTGAAAGATAAACAGACCAAAAAAAAAGTGTTTGAGATGGGTTGACTCTTAATTTGTAGGTAAAGGCATCTTGGGTGAAGTGATGTGTATAGACACACACACATAACTGAATACTGTATACAAGTATAGACTTGATAATGGCTGAGCTGGATAATTAATCAATCATTTTGTATTTCACATATCTGGGGAGTCCACAGATCACCAAGGGACATGGAACACTGAACACGGAAGTCTGGAAATTCTTGGACTTGCAAACTGACTATGAAATTAGCCAAACATAATCATCAACACATACCCCCATGCACTTCCTTCCCCAGGCACTTGCGTGTATCTTTAATAAACTAGTTGGAGTTAATTACAAACATTTGTGAAGTTAGTGAATTTAAGTAACTTAAATTTTAGTAAACATTCAGGGACACACACTGCCGTTACATGGAGGGAAGTGACAGCCAGCACATTCACTCTATGACCAGGCTATTGATGGCAGAGTCACGGGTGACAACTCTGAGCTGCTTCCCCTGTGGGAGCATGTTTCTATATTATTTTTTATGATAGTGAAAGAAAACTCAGTTCCCCACTCCACCAAAGCAGGATTTCAGGGCCTCAATGGCTTTAAGTTCTTCCTAACCTCCCAGTACTTATTTTGAGGGTTCCTAAGTATGTTTTTTATTGGTTATAATTTCTTAGTTATAATCTGTGACAATATTTCTCTCTTGTCAGTCATTTAAGCTCCAGATTTCACCTTCCCCCATTTCACCTCCACTGCCAGCTTGAACAGCAGAGGAAGCTCTATTAATAGTTAGACTAGACTCATCCTGTGAGTCTCACCCATCTTCCTGAGCGATCAGGAGGGATATTACGAGGCTAGATAATGCCAAAACACAGCTTCTCAAAATGGTGCCCCCCGAACAGGGGCAGATTCAATCACAGCTTGACGTCTTGCAGCAAAAAGAGAAGAGAAAACTCAGATGTGAATCTCTCCGCCATATACATGTAAAACTTGTCCCCTCTCTCTACTTTTATTGTTTTTAGTTAGCTGGACCAACACAACTGCACCCCAGCAGTCAGCATAGGAGCCTATATAAATCAGGTGACAGTCTTTTTGCCCAAGTAGGAGTTGGCCCAGTGGATCTGGTTTCAAGCTCACTCATTCCCTCAATTCTTGTATCTATGGTTAAAACAAAACACCTTCAACATTATAGCATAGATCTCATACTGTTTTTTCACCCAGGGAGTTACAGTTGTCATGGCAGAAAGGACAAATAGCAGACCAGGTTCTTATTAAAATAGTAAACTGAAACCCGTATCACTTTTAGAGGAATTACAGAGTTTGCACCTTGTCAGATACTTGGAAAATGCAAGGCTGAAAATGACTATCACATCACAATTTGACGAACATATTCAATAAACTCTAGGAAATGAGAGTAGACTATTATAAACCCAATCATTATTGGCTATAATTGTAAGTATTGTTCATGATGTGATCTTCTGAAGCAAATCAAAAGAGAGTTTGATACATGCATGCCTTCCTAGGGCCTTATTTTTCTCTACATTTGTTAGCAAAGACCACAAACAAACGTTTGACTTAACCTAACAGACACAGCAGTAATCTTTCTTACATCAAGGATAAACCAAGTCTTGAACCCTCTGTAGTAATCTGGTTTGCAGGAGTTTTGATTATCTTACTGTACTTATGGTATCACTGCAGTCCTCTCTATGAATGGTATCATTCTGTTGGACTTGATGAACAGGAAGTAGAACAAACATACTCTAGATACATTGGAATAACGTTTATGTGCCAGTCGGTAGAATAAACATGTGACGTTAAGGAATGCCCCACCTGGATCATGTTTTAGGGATCATAAGTTCTGAAATGTCTTGAGACTGCAAGGTGAAGTACAAATACTATCCGACCACTAAAAGAGGTACAAATCCTAATGAGTCTCTCTGAATTCTGGAGGAATAGATCACATTTGGGCATACTTCAAAAGTTCTTGTTTGTTGTTTTGTTTTGTTTTCCAAGTTACCCATAAGGTTGCCTTTTTGAGTGAGGCCAAGAGGAGGAAAAGATTCTTCAACAGACTTATGGAGCAGGAAAGTATGAAGCTCTGGAAGACCGCCCTAGGAGAATTATGGCAGAGATGCCTAAGATTTTGGATGAGGAAAAGGCTACTTTTGTAGGTAACTATTCATGTTTTGGGGCAAATAAAACAAAAAACAAAGACATTTTCTGTCTTGCTGTATACATCTGAGGAGGCATTACCATGAGAAATCCTGAGATCTGAGCTCTCTATTATTATCTAGATACGATTTGACTGACCAAGCTATCCAGGTGGGTGGTCCCAGAAAAATTCCATCCTTAAGTGAAATTGGCATGTGTGATGTAGCTTTTGAGTAGGTTCTGGAGGCAAAAGGAAGTAGAAAGTGCAAGGGAGTTGGACTCCCATGACTTTGGGTGCTACTCTGTTGATATCTCTCCTTTAACCCTCACTCCTGGCCTTATGAGAGTTCCCTATTGTCAGCGCGTTGACGAAATAGAAGAAAACCATGTGGCTGGTTTACTGACAATTCTATACATATGCAAATATCACCCCAAATTGGAAGGCTGCAGCGTAACAGCTTCATATATGCACGCTTCATACATGCACTTCCCAGATGTACGGTGAGGAAAACAACCTCAGCTGTGTCCATTATAAATGGTGCATCTGATTATTCACTTTGCCTCAAAGGAGAGGTGGCAGCAGTCGTTTCTGGCACTAGTTGGTTCAATAATCTGGGATCAAGAAAGGACAAGACAAAGGTCATTGGTAATATGGAAGCCTGGGAATAATGTGTGTGGATGAGCGTCTCAGAATGAGTGAAGGTAAGAGGGCATTTTTGTCCTGTGTCAGTTTCATTATGGTGTTTATTTCCATAAATGTGCTACATAATTAGAAATTCAAAATGACCTATTCTATGGGTATAAGGTCGTCTTACCCCAGCCACTCTGTTTTTGCCTGAAAACACACATGCAGTGACTGAGAAGGCAGATATGCAGGTAATGCATGGTGACAGCAATAGCTGACCTGTTCACACACTGCAGAGACTGACCCCGACCCCTGAGCAGGGCATCATGCTTTAGAGGACTAGCCAGCCTTCTGGTGGCTGATTAATCACATTGGGCTCCTTCATATTGGAAGGATAGCAATTCATTTCTACTGGAAAGCTTATTTGCTCTTAGTATAGATTAGCCTTTCTGCCTTTCAGTTCTTTTGTCAGCACACTTCTCCATGAACTAAAAGAATGTCTAATTCATTGCTTTGTTTTTCCACACCAGGGAACATATTTTCCTGGAAAGTGTGGTAGCATCATTCATTCTTTTTCTCCATATATTAAAAATACTTTAGATTGAGTCTTATGACTATGTGTGTTTCTCTCTCCCTGAGTTTTGACCTTAGCCAGCCATAAAAGACTCTGATTATGAGCGTAACAAGATTAAGACTGAGTGTCTCTCTATCTACATTATTCACCTTCTAAATTCCGTGGAATTTACAGCTGTTCAGTTAGACTGTCTTTAGGGAGAGTTTGGTTAGTTAACAATCTGGTACCAGAGTAGATAAAAGATAAAAATCAGCTTTAACTGCCATTTTCTGGCTAATAAACAAAGTGACCATGATAAATTGTGGTTCATAAAATATTGACTCAGTCAGTTCCTCTATTAAGACTTTCTAAAATGTTTAACCTTCAACCTTTCCCAAATACAAAGGTCTAGAGTAGGAGCACGATGACTTGGGTAGAGCTTCTGCCAAGTTTGAATTGTATTATCTAAATCTCTATGACCCTCAGTGTTCTCCCGTCTAAAACAGAGCTATCATGGGAACCAGGCAGAGTAGGAACCAAAATATAGAGAGCTCTTATTAAAGTTAGAATTTTACATGCCAGAATAATGTGTCGAAAACATGTCAGACATATTTCTATTTTATCATCTATAATGATTTGGGGATTAAAACCATTTTATTTTTAATGCTCTATGAAAACCTCCTTATGTTACAGAAAGCATCATATACTTCCAAAAAGGTTTTCTGATTAAAAGCATAATTTATAAATGTGAGAAATACATTAAAACATAGACATATAATAAAATAACCACAATGAAACCCCACATTTAATCACAATTGAAATATTATTATACAGCTTCTGCTCCTTACAGACAACTCTACAGGTGCGTATGTACAGTTATTTCTTTGTTTTTTCCTTTTCTTCCTGCTCTCTCCTTTCTTTCATTCTTTTTTCTTTTCTTCACTCCTGTCTTTCTTTCTATAGACACATGTGTGCATATAGCACCTCTGTCTATATTCTTATCTATATCTTTCTAGACATGCATATTTTGATCTACATGGAAAATAAGATAATATTTCATGTATTTATGAATATATGCAGACATACACCTCTCCACATTTATTTAATTGGCTCAGTCTGGTTTATAAATGAATTTTCTCAAGACTAAGATATTTTAATTAAGTTGTAAATTGGCAGAGCCATCCTAATCCTTGTGGCTGTCTTACAACAAATGCTTAAAAAATATTATTCAATATATTGCTGCTGTTGCGATGGCCATGATGGTAATTTTTAGTAACTTTATTATATTAATGCATATCAAAAGTTTCTAGATAGAAGTAGTATCTCTGTAATATGGGAAATTATCCATATATTTCCTCAAAAATGTGACATATTTTTTACCTATGTTCTTTCTGAAGGATTATTACCTTTTACATTTTTATATTATCTCTATGACCATTTTTATAACTGCTCTTTTTATAGTATTCTGTTTAATTTACATTTTATGAATTTTGACTCTATTTTTAGGGACTTCCCAATACTGTAATCAAGTGAAAATCTCTGTATTTTTTTCTATCAATTGCAATCAATAACTCAAATTTCTTTATTTCACATGAAGCCCTGTTCTAGTTATGGTGGAAATCCACTTTAAAAGAAAGTGAAATATGTATTAAATAAAATGGCAATAAATAAGTAGAAAACAAGGATAGAATTTCTTCCACACAGTATATTTATGAAAACACAATAAGGGTGTGATGGGCTGAATGTTTGTGTCTCCCAGAGATCTGAATGTTGAAATCCTAACTTCCAATGTGATGGTTTTGGAGAAGAGAACTTTCAGAGGTCATTTATGTCCTGAGGGTGGTGCCCTCATGAATGGGGCACCTCATAAAAGAGACCCCAGAAGGCATTCTCACTCTTTTTCTGACACATGAGGACACAAGGGGAAGCCAATCTTCTGATTGAACCAGAAAGAGGCTCTCACCAGAACCCCATTATGCTGGCACCTTGATCACAAACTTCTAGCCTCCGAAACTGAGAAATAAATGTCTAATGTTTATAAGCTACCTTGTCTTTGATAATTTGTTATGGCAGCCCAAACTGACTATGACACAGTGCAAAATTAAATTTGAAATAGTGAGAGATTGTCTTTTCTTCCCCACCTCTAGCCTTATTGAGATATAACTGACAAAAATTGAATGTTAAGGTTCAATGCACTGTTTTTACATATGCACACATCATGAATTCATTACCACAATCAAGCTATTTAACATAACCATTACTTTACATGGTTGTCATATTTTTTGTTTGTGGTGAGAACACTTAAGATCAACCCTCTTAGCAAATTCCAAGTACACAAGAATTATTGTCTTTTTGATCAATCATTTAGATATCCAAAATGCATCAACCCTTACCTCATGCTATACAACACAGTCAACCCTAGATGAATTGCATGTCTAAATATAAAATGTAAAATAGCAAAGATGCTAGAAGAGCATATAGGAAAGCATTTCCATTGCCTTGGGGAGGAAAACACAAATTATAAAATAGGATGAAAAAAGAAGTTTCAAGCTCTAATTTTTTGCATTATATTAAGATGAAAATTTACTTTTTGTCAAAAGATATCATTAAGGAGAAAAACAAACTCCAAGTGGAAGAAGATATTGCAGCAGATACATCTAAGAACTTGCATCCAGATAATAAAAACACAAATCAATGAGAAAAAGTCAGAAAATCCTGTAGAAAAATGGACAAAAGTCTTGAGGCAATTCACAAGAGTATATTCAAACGGGCAGTAAGCATATGAAAAGTTATTCAACTTTATTAATCATCATAGAAATGCAAATTAAAAACACAACACAAAGCAGCTACGCAGACATCAAAATGACTAAAACAAAAAAAGGAATACAATGCTACGTGTTAACCATGAAAGTGAAGCCACCAGAATGCTCAGCTAGTAAGCATGTAAATTGCTATGATCTCTTTTGAAAACAGTGGAGTAGTATCTGCTAAAGCTGAATTATTCATGATGTAGGACCCAGCTATCCTCCTCCCGTAACTCTCAAGAGAAGTGCAAACACGTGTTCAAAAGAATCGTATACAAGGATGTTCATAGCAGCTTTACACAAAATCATCCCAGATGAAAACAGCTAAAAGCCCATCAACAGTGAAATGGGTAAAGAAGTTTGGGGGTGGTTCACACAACAAATCCAAGAGGGCAGTGGCACTGCATGGGCTGTAATAATGCACAGGCATGTGGGTGAAGCTCGCAAACTATTTTTTAAGAAAAGAAAGTGAACCGAGCATATAACATACTGTAAGTTTCCGTTTATACAAAGCCCATGAGCAGACAAAACTCATCTGTGTAATTGGAACTTGGTGTTCAGTTTGCCACATACGAGGATGATGAGAAGGGAGGCCTCCAGGGACCGGGGACGGTCTGCTGCTGCTGCTCACACATTGTCACTTGCCGAGAATTCACTGAGATACACTCTTCAATTTGTTTGATTTTTGTATATAAGTTATAATTCATTATAAAGCTAAAGGAATAAAACACTTGATATAGTGAAGTCTGAGGGGTGAAAAGATGAATCACAAAAATGGGCCAACAGTAAGAAGGAGAGCCTCGTCCTCCCTGTGTCCATTCAAGGCAGCAGAAATAGTGAAAAGGCAGGTATGTTCCCTTGCTTCCAATAACAGTTTTCCCATACAAGCAAATGCTATTTGGTATGTAAAATAGGAAAAAGTTCCCGGCTATTTTTCTCATATAAAAAAACTGGTTTTTCACTTCTATAACTTTCTCTAGCTGAATGCTCTAATATTCAGCAGGTAAATTAAATGTATTCTGATAAAAGGCAAATATTTAATGATCCATTTCAGGAAGTCATTTGCATGCATTTCTGAGAGATAATGCACTATCAGCTGTTGTAAATTAGTATTAATAGAATTGAAAGAGAAAATGTACATACCAATCACATTACAGAATTGGCCCTTCACTGGCTTTAAAACAAAGCTAATGTGCAGTGTTCCTGAGAGCTCATAAATGCGGCTTGTTCAAATACCTTAAAATAACATGAGCAAGTATCTTTCATTTCTAGGGCAAATAGTATGTATACCAGAAGAGAAACAAGAGTGGTTTAACTTTTATGTTTTGAAATTGTTCATGTCATCAATCCATCATGTCCATCAAGGCCATGCTATGATAAAAGTCTGCCAAAACATCTTGTAGTACTGGAGTATTTCTTTGCAAACTGCTCTAGAAAAAGTATGGCAAAGGGGGGCATTACTGTTAGGATGCAGGCCAGTATTTTTTAGGACTACACCCACCCTATCATGGTTCAGAAAAAAATCTAGACGTTATCTATTTTTTCTTCTCTCATACTGAAAAAGTTCCTAGGGAAAAAATTATGGGAGAAGAAGGAGCAAAAGTTTTTTCATAACACTGATGGCATGTGGGGAGTAAGGACGTTACAAGGTTAATCCGTTTTTCCTGTGCTCACAGTAGCCATTGCGGGTGGAGAGCAGAAGAAGAAGGCATCTGTGTTGCCAAAGTCCTCGGTCCCTGGGTGCTTGTTTTCAGTGATACAGGGAGACTCTTAAGTTCTCTATTTCAGACCAGGTTAGAGGAAACATCTTCCTAAGCTTCTCAATTACATTATTCTTTATTCCCTCCTCGACTCCCAGAGGTGCTCATGTCTTATCCAGTTTCCTCTTTCCCGTGTGACTTTTTTTCCCTCTCTGAATGAGTGGTCTCAAGCTTGCCTACTTTTTTCTCTGTGAAAATTTAAAGCAAAACAAACCAACAAAAAAATATGACCCAGAGCTATCAAGGCTTCACAGTCCAATTGACCTAGCCCCTCCCACTCTCAACAATATTCCAAATTCTGAGGAGTTGTGGGAACTCTGCAGTTGAGGACATTCTGCTTTTAAACATCTTTGACATTTGATAAGTTCTCTAGGAAAATCTTTTCACTTGTCTCTGTTGAATAAAACTCTAAATGCTGCAAAAGTCTCCTTAACTTTTGTCTGTTCTAAATGCTTTTCAGTGGCTACCAAAGGAAGTAAATTCCAGTGTGTTTCCACGTTGTCTTTTCTTTAAAAAAAAATTAGCTTTATTTTTTAGAGTAGTTTAGATTTACAGCAAAATTGAACAGAAGGTGCAGAGATTTCCCATATACTCCCTGCCCCCACATATGCACAGACTTCTCTACTATTAAAATCCTGCACCGGAGTGGTGCATGTATTACAGTCAATGAAGCTGTGTTGACACATCATTACTGCCCAAAGTCCAAGCTTGCATTAGCGTTCACGCTTGCTGCTGTACATTTGAAGGCATTTGGACAAATGTATAATGATGTGTATCCATGATTATAGTATCATACTAAATAGTTTCACTGCCCTGAAAATCCTGTGTTCTGCCTATTCATCCGTCCCCCTGCCCAACCTGTGTCAATCATTGAAATCATACAGTATGTAGCCTTTTCAGGTTGGCGCCTTTCACTTAGTAATATGCATTTATGATTTATCGCCATGTCTTCTCAAGGCTTGGCAGCTCTTTTTTTTTTTTTAATGCTGAATAACATTCCATTGTCTGGATGGACCATTGTTTATTTATCCATTCACATACTGAGGGACATCTTGGTTGCTTCCGAGTTTTGAAAATTATGAATAAAGCTGCTATAAACACCCGTGTGTAGGTTTTTGTGTGGATATAAGTTTTCAGCTTCTCTGTGTAAATACCAAGGAGTGTGATTGCTGGATCATATGAAAAGTATATGTTTAGTTTTGTAAGAAACTGTCAAGCTGTATTCCAAAGCATCATTTTGCATTCTCACCACATTGTTTTTGAAATACTTTTTTACAGCATTAATTGGATTTTGTTTTCTTCGAGTTGTCTTTTCTCTATATAGTGGTTATACGCTTCCTAAAAATAATAATATACATTTTATTTTTTATCTTTGTGAATCTTAAAACTATTTGTGCATCTGCAGCATAATAAGTACTAAGGCCTTATTTGTTACTTTACAGCAGTGTTAGTAGTAAAATTATGCTTTTTATCATGTAGAAAAAACAAGCTTTTCAGTATTTGTCATATTTCATAGTTAGAAAAAGGTTTTGCTATAAAATTATATAATTATTTTTGAGTCACTTCAATACTTCCATTATGAAATTATTTTTATCCTAAATGGAGTTATAAATCAGATCCATAGCATATTACCGGATATGTCATAATTCCCTAAAAATAATCCAGATTACATATAATTTTCAAAAATTGTTTAATCAGTATATTTTTTATTCCAAAGTAATTATTCTACTTTCAAGGGCTTTTAAATTATGAAGTCTCTTTAAAATAAATATATCTAAAATCAGTAATTAGTGGCACATTGAAATATACTACTGTTGGCTTTGTTGTCCAAATTACCCTTTCTTTTACAGCTTGTTTCTATAGCAATAGCATATACCTGAATCACAGTTATTCTCATGTATTTCATTCTAACCTCTCCCACATTTTTCTGGTCAAGCTTGATTCAGTTTGAAACTTTCCTCAAATCACTTCTTTTCTCAGTAAGTCTTTAGCAATTCCCATAGAATTTCTATCTCATTTAAATCAGACTTTTTCACCTACTATCATACTTTGTAAATGATATTTATTCCACAAACTGTTAGGTTGTCCACTAACCTAATTATCTCTTTACAATTTTAATATAGATATAAATTAGATTTAATCATTTACATTGATACTATTTTGTATGAAACTATAAATTGTATTAAAAGACAAGACTCTGACAAGCTGGCAATGGGCAAAAATATGAAACCACTCTTAAAATCAACATTGGCGTGTCGTTTCTGCCTTGGGAGACAGCAGGAATTTTCTCTCCACAGCTCCATTAGCCAAAATAACAATAGAATTAGAGTCACATAGATATGTGAGTGGAATAACACTAAAATAATTCCAAAGTATGAAGTTCAAAAGGTTGACTGAGTTGTCAAAAGCGGAAGAACATCACCATTGGAATATAAACTGAAAATTTTTATGGTTGTTTTCTAAGTAAAGCTTGAAACAGTGCTTTCAAATACATTTGCATTTGATAAGAAAGGATTAGCCTGTTAAAAATTTAGCGAGAAAATAGGTGAGAGAATGTTATTATCTGAAAATCAACATACAGGATGCTTCAAGCTACTCTGTATCATTTTAAATATAGAAAAATAATGGAAATCAGCATGTACCCTTGTCTTTAAAATATTGTTGGGTTTTTTTTCTACAGAATTATATTTTTATTATCTATATTAATATTCATAAGCATATCTGTATCATTCTTAGGTGTATGTTGTATGTTATTTTCCAGTAATTTATCAATCAGTCTAAAAATCTATCAACTATTCATTTGAATTTGAACATGAATTAATTTAGATATTGTTGCATTTTGTCATTCATCTATTATTCACATCAATGACTATATTAGTTGACTGACAGGAGGTACTTGCCTCTGTGTCTGGCACTCAATAAGAACTGAAAGAAAAGTAGCACCAGGACAATTATGAGCAAATGTTTAATGATAGTTCTCCTTGTTCACATGCATGAACTTACATCAGAATATTTTTATTAGCTTTTTGTCTCAGTAACTGATAGTATGCATTCAGGCCTTTTCTGCTTCAGAGTGGTGTATGAGAGTTGTTAGTGAAATTTCCCTCACTGTCTCTACTGGGCATTAGTAAAATGAAACCTCTGGTACAAGGGGATTTTTGCTTAGTAGTGTCCTTCAAAAAGAAAGAAAGAAGAAGGAAGGAAGGAAGGAAGGAAGGAAGGAAGAAAGAAAGAAAAGAAAAGAAAGAAAGAAAGAAAGAAAGAAAGAAAGAAAGAAAGAAAGAAAGAAGGAAAGAAAGGCAGAAAGAAAGAAGGAAAGAAGGAAAGAAGGAAAGAAAGAAAAGAAAGAAAAGAAAGAAAAGAAAAGAAAGAGAGAAAGAAAGGGAGAGAGGGAGGGAGGGAGGGAGAGAGGGAGGAAGGAAGAAAGGAAGAAATAAAGAAAAAAATCATTGTAGGTAGGGAAGAAGCCTCGTTGCTCAATGTCAAATTATGGAATAGCATGCTTTCTAGACAGGAAAATACCAGTTGGTGAAGACAGGTCTAAAAGTGCAAGAGGAATTTCCTGTTCTGGATCCAAGGCTCTGAACAGGGTCTGCCTTCCCACTTCCGTGAGTGATCCTAAGAGATCAGTAACTGTAGGAGATTACCAGGTGGTGGGGGAAGTTTTCTTTAAAGGAAAACTTAAAGAAATGACAAAGACCTGAAAATAAAACCTTAAATTTGTTTATCTCTGTGTAGCAACATTATGAAGAGTGAAAATAATTAGCTGAGAGTAGTTTTTCTTGATTACAAAAAAGAAGAAATAAAGAAGGAAAAGAAACAAAAAGAAAGAGAGCAAGGAAAGTAGAACAGTTTGCCATTTATCATTTGTGAAAATACTCTAATGGTGGAGATTAACCAGGAGTATACACACAGTGTGTTGTGTTTTAAAGTCATTTCTCAATTTGATTTTAGGTGTGTATACGATGAGTAGTGAAAGATAGTGTAATATGCTGAGTTATGTATGTCCATTTTAATTTTCTTGTTTAAACTTTTTAAGGAAGATTTTATTTTGAAGCATAACATTTCAAACAAAATGTGTGATTTTTAAAAACTAGATTGTATAAAACAGGAGGAATTTTTTTTTTAAGGAGCATTGAAAGACCAATTGAACTATTCTGATATCCTTTTTTGCAAATGATAGGTTGTTCCCTTGATTATTCTTTAGATGTTTTCCAGGTGCTTTATCTGCTCGCTATCTATCTATAAATACCCTCTTCTATTTCCAGAGGTGTTCTTTAAAGATTAAAATTTGACTTATTCTTAGTTTAAGTGATTAGTGATAATCTAATTTTGGAAACAACCATGACAAGTGTCTGTTATCTTCAGAGAGGGTTCTCTGCTAGGTTTCCCTGCAGACAGACATTGTGATGTCTTGAATTCTTGTGAATCACTTTAATACAAAGAAAGATAATAGTAAAATTAAAACATAAAAAATAAAAACAATAATATTGAATTGTATGGTGTGATGGAATGGATCAAATGTCAGTCCAGATATAAGAGACCAAAAAATAGTTTTTTTTAAGTACTAGTAATAAAAGTTTGGGTTGGGGGTTAATAGCTCAGTGGTAGAGCACATGCTTAGCATGCACGAGGTCCTGGGTTCAATCCCCAGGACCTCCATTAAATTTTTTTTTTTAATTTTAAAAGCACTAATAAAAGACCAAAAGTTCTTGTATTCTTTGGCACCAAATACCACTGTTGTTATTCAGGAATTCCTTTATTTTGTCTGAATATAATTTCAATTTTACCATGAACAATTTTTTGGACTATATCCACTGTCCCTTATAGACTTGATATTCTTTAAGAATATATTAGCAGTTTTGAGCTACAGAGAGAACATAATCCACTGAGGCAATGGTCACCCTGAAGACGCCAAACCATTTGAAACTAGAAGATGTAGGTTCTGCAGCCATCATGTTGAACCCTGCACCCAAATTCCAGAGTGTTTCCCGTTAGGGAAAGAAGTAAGGTGCTTGCGCTCTTGAACCCTGGATCCAGTTAATTTTTTCTTTGGCTATCCATGCCTCAAGTGGGCTGATGAAAATAAAATCTTCACTCTATATTAGTATCTAACACCTTAAGATTGGAAGTCAGAAATTTCAACAAGGCTTTCTTAATTTTGACCATATCCTTTTAATTAGCCTTAGGAAAGCAATAACAATGATTGATATTCAAAGTGCCCTCTTCCCACACCTTCCAGATAAGTCACAGATTTTGTTCAGAATATTTATACATAATATCTTTCCAAGAAATTCTAGTTTGTAAAAGAAAAAATTCCCGATTTGTATGAGCCATTTTTTGTTATTATTTTGTTTTTCTCCCTAAGAAAACAGTTCTGATTTCATTCTGAATTAACTAGTTACTAGTCATTTAGCCATGAATACAAGACTCCAGAAAGATATTGAGAATAATATAAGAACATGTTTAGCATGTCATTTATCACTCTGTAATATAAACTTTGCTTTTCTTTGCTGCTCCAATCATTATTCTAAATTCCAATTCAAACATAAAAACATATTTCAAATGTAAACGTGAATAAGTTTATATTTTAGACCCCCCTAAATTGTGTGCCTTCTATAACTTTGATTAAAAAATTAAGACTTGAATGTACATAGGGCGTCCCAGAATGTGAAAGAGATTTGAGTATGAGTGAAGCTGGGAAATGGATGAGTCTATCACCAGAAATTCTTTGAGAAACTGGTTTCATATGGAAGTCATACAACCTATGGGAAACAGACGATTTTTACCTATGTATGAGAAAGTGCATAAATTTTAACTTTTTATCAGAAATTCACTTGGTTTATAAAATATACTTAATATGTTGGTAGTATAGTATATGAATGTAGTATAAAATACACACACATTTTAAGGATTCATTTTTTCTTATCATGTAAACAATCAGAATATTGGGGAACTGTTGTTAGTCAATTCTAAATACATCATTAACTTCACCTATGTATCTTCAATGACCAGCTATTGTCTGCCATGCATTAGATATCTGGTACTTAATTAATCATTTATTCTAAATGAAATTTCTATAGCTGAAAATTTTCAGAAATCAATTACTGTAATCCTATTTGAAAGTTAGGTATTATTGAAAATCCCTCACCAGGCATATTTTGCCTAGAATAACCTGTACTGTCCTAAACCACTTAGGGAGATATATTTTAGAAGACATGAGCATTTTCAAACCTATTGTCCAATATTCACATATGTACCTTTTTGACTCTTCCAACATTGGCTCCAAACTTGTGAATATGCCTTGGAGTTGAATATTGTCTGTTTGCACCTTGTTTAAGGAAACACTTGGAAGATTGAATTACTGCAAATTTGTCATATCACACTTTTCAACATTTCAAACCATACTATAGTCATATACCAAAATTTTATTAAGATCTTTCGTGAAACTTTTTCTTTACCCTGACCTTACAGAAAACACAAATAATTCATAATAAGGTGACAGGAACAAAATGTTGCTTCAACCTAGTGGTATAAAGTCATAATTGTAAGTGTTTATCATGAAAACTATGGTGGGGAATAAGCATATTCTGTACTTTAACATTTTATAAAGAGAATTTGAGATTAGATCTGAGCTGAACATAGCCTGGTATTTTAATTAAAAGAAGAGACTATAAAGCCATTTATAAAAGCCGTATTAAATTAGCAGGTTACTTAATTTTACTTTCATGTTACTTTTCTCACTATGCCTTGAGGATTATTTTGAAAACTGTGCTTGTCCTTCTGCTGTAGAAGGTAATAGAATACATTCCAGGAAGATGCTCATTGTAATGAAATTACAGAAAAGTTGCTACTTTTTAATAAAACATACTGTAGATTTATCAACCTCAGTTCCATCTGATTCTAACTTCAAATGTCCTTGGTAAATGGTATGCTATCTTCTAACAGAGTACCTTTTTCTTTCTCCAAAAATAGAGAATTCCTACCAGTTTAATGTTAGTGGACTGCCCATGTGTTAAATGGCTGAGAGCAATAAACTGATATTAAGTACAGCATTGGATCCCTATGACTTGTGATAACAAAGCCCTAAAATATTAATTTTCTTTCCTGGCTTTTCTGTTTTTATATGTTGTGTATATTATACTCAGTCATGACATATCAGGCTCTAAGAGTTATATGTGCTTTTGAATATTGTTACAAATTACAAATGACCGTACAATGCCTAGACTTGATAATTCTAAAGGAAATATTCAACATAAGAAGTAAGAGATGTAATACAAGTGAGCACTGACATTTAGAATAAAAAATAGTAATGGGACCAACTGGAATATTTCACTATTTAAAATGAGGGTAAAAAAAGGCAAAATAAAAATTTGGAAGTTGTGCTACATTCCCAATGACTTTGTTTTTCACTCTAAGACGTCAAGAAAAACATGTGGATTATCTGTATGAACAACCTGGATAACAATAGCCCACCAATATATTAATGAATAACTCATGAAAAGGAAAACTCAATTATGTACTAAAATTTGATTTAGACAGCAGACCTATAGCCAGAACATGAAAGCTATTTCTTCTTTTGGTGAAGGAAGATTTCAGCCTACGAAAGAGGTTTTTCAATAAACTTTTTAAAAAGTAGTTTTAGATTTACAGAAACATTACAAAGAAAAAATTTCCTCTCTGCCATGTACCTTGTTTTTCTTGCTAAATCTTTTATTAGTATAATGTATTTGTCATATTAAACTAATATTGATACCTTATTTTTAAGTAAAATCTATACGTTATTTGCATTATTTAGTTTTTGCTAAGTATCTTTTCTGTTCTAGCACCCCATGAAGAATATCACATTACATTTAGTTGTCATGTCTCTTCCACATTCTCTTGGCTATAACAGTCCCCCAGAATTTTCTTATTTTTTGTGATTTTTGACAGTTTTGTGGAGGACTTGTCAGGTATTTTGTGGACTGTCCCAATAGTGAGATTCTTCTGATGATTTTTTCATGATCAGACAGTGTTATGGGGTTTTGAGAAGCAAGAGGTAAAATGTCACTCTCATTATATCATGTCAAGGGTACAAGCGATCATCACTGTTAACTTTAGCTTTGTTCAGCTGTCTGTGGTAGTGTGATCGTGTGTGCCAGCTTTCTAAACTGTAAAGTTATTCTCTTTCCCCATTCCTACACTTCACTTTTTAAAAGGAAGTCAATATACCCAGACCACAATTAAGGAGCTGGGGTGAGTTAAAAACGTCTTCATGTTGCCTGAGACATTTCTACATATTTGGTATTATTCTGCACTTGAAATGTGTCTATTCTCTTCATCTTATTTATATAATTGAGTATACATTTATATCTGTTTGGACTCATAGGTATTTTATACTTCAGGTTATAATCCTATATTCTTTCATTTGTTACTCAGTGTTCCAGCTTGTGCTGAAAACTTCTATGGACTTTGTCAAATATAGAGTCAAGTGTCGTGTGTCATGTAACTATCAGTAAACAGTCATACAGAAAAGTTTGACAACCAGAAAATATCTCTTCATCTAATTATCTTTAGAGTTCATTTCCATTTAATTACATCCTTAATGGACCTATATCTAAAAACAGTCACATTGAGAGTTAGGGCTTCAGCATATGAATTTTGGGGGTATACAATTCAATTCGACATTTTAATCACATCTTCAAAGCTCCCTATACCATGCAAAGGAACAAGTTCACAGGTCCTGGGAATTAGTGTGTGCACATCCTTGGTGTGGAGGCATTAGGTTACCTACCATAATAACAAATCAATCATACATTATCATTGAATTTTGAGAAACATGATGCCCAGAAATTAAAG
Source organism: Camelus ferus (assembly GCF_009834535.1). Classification (NCBI taxonomy): domain Eukaryota; kingdom Metazoa; phylum Chordata; class Mammalia; order Artiodactyla; family Camelidae; genus Camelus; species Camelus ferus. The sequence continues at coordinate 9,195,057 of NC_045698.1, read as the reverse complement.
CTTTATTTGCAGAAGCAAAGAATAAAGGAGAGTCTTGCTAGAAATCCACCCTGAAGAATGCAATTCCTCTTCTGTTAATGATTTTTTGAAATGTCAGAAAGGCAGGTGTGCTAGAAAGGGCATAAGCTATTCTCAGATTCATATACCTACACAATGGAAACCTGACAGTCAAGACATTCTTTAGAATTTTGTGACCCAACCTGCCTTTCAGATATAGATCTGAGAGTACGATGTGGGTATAGCCCAAAGAGAAGAGCAGGTGAATGAATCTCTCCTACTTAAACAATCTACTGGAAATTATCCAATCTGAAGATATGGGAGTAGGTAAGGAAGTAGCAAATATAGAAACTAAGAAGAAAAGACTGGATGAGGAAAATTCAGGCAATTTCTGAAGACACAGGAGGCTACAAATAGGTAATGGTCTAAAATCATGGACTATAGAAATTTAAATAAATAAACATTGGAAAATGTAATTTTATACTTGAGATGCAAAAAGAAAGCAATTCATAAGGAAGTTTAAAAATTGACTAAAAAGGGGGAAAGCTGAAAAAAGTTAACAAAAATATAAAGAAGGATTGTAAGAAAACTTAAAAATGATAGCAGAATTTAAATACGCTTTTAGATTAAATATGTGTCACATAGAGTCCAGATTCTCCCACATATTTTCATGCTATTTTTGTCTGAATTATATTTTAAACATATTCATTCATAAATATAAAAAGAATCATGTACAATTTTAGGGAGGATATGATAAAATATGTAATGTTTCTAAATAGAAGTATAATATTAAAATTAACTATAATTGAAATTACTACTAATGTATCAAGCTTAAATAACTAGTATGGCAAAATGCCTATTTTCTTTGCACGTTTTTAAAATTATAGTGTTTGGAAGAATTCTTTTTCTTTTTCCAAAATACTGCTTTGTTATCTTTTGTAAATTATAAAACATTTACAAAAAAGAGCTTTTATCTGTGGCTGTTAAGAGAAGCTTAAGTGATGTACCCTGAACTCTTTATTCACATACATATACTATACAGGGTACTTTTTAATTAAAGAAAAAAATGATACTTGAGTTGCAGTTATGCAAATTAAATGTATTATTCTATAAGTGAATAAATTGCTTTAGTGCCTCTAATTCCTGAGAGACACGTTATAATGTCAGGTGTAAATTTTCTAGATTCCCAAGAGATACTATTTCATGTGCCTCTCATTAATGTTATCAGGAGTTGGGTAACACAACTTAAGTTTCATGATTTAAAAAGGTATTTTCAATTAAGATTTTGTTGTCTGATATTAAGAGTATATTTTTCTAATGGAATTTATTCTGACCTTTAATTCAATAATTTCCTCTCTAGATAAAGAAAATTATTCAGAGTATAGTTCCATTTGTATACACACCAACTAGCGTGTTTAGTCATCTTAGTAAACCAAGAAGAAAAAATCGCATACTTGAGTTATAGATATGAACTTACGTAGACATTCAAGGCATGTGGAGAGCTTTCTATAAACTCATTGGATATGGGGTGGGGTTTTATTGTTGATTATGATACAGTTTTTGATTGATTACCATGGATACTTTATTGATGAAAGTCTCAAGAGAATACATGTCTGTGATACAATAATTTCAGTGGTTAGAGTAAAATAAACACTTTTTTGAAGGGCACTAGATAAAATTATGTAAAAATTAAGAGAAGTTGCTGGCTTCTCACAATAAAATGAGTGAAATTTACTTCAAGAGTTAATTGCCTTGCACTTGAATGACTTTAACAACTCAAGGAGTTAAGTTTCACCACGTCTATACTCCCGTGAAATCCATCCAAAGATAAATACTTCTGAAAATCTATTTCATCAAGCTGTCCCATCAAATAAAATATATTCATCACATAGAATTATAATATATTATTGAGTATGCATAATCCTCACAATCTTTTTATATATTTAAATGGTGAGAAATGTTAACATTTAGAGAACAGAGGTCAGCTCCTGACTCTGCCTGTTGCTGGTTCTGAGAAATTGAGCAAGTTACCAGCCTTCTACAGGCCTCTGTTTCCTCATTTGCAAACTATTAAAAATAATAGTACATATTTAATAGAGTATTGTGATATTTACTTATTTTAATAATCTAATACAAGTAATCCTGTCTTAAAAAGTGACTGAAATCATGATGTTAGTTAATTATTTAGATAAAAAAATTACATATAATCTTGTATTACTCATCTTTTTATTATGAGCTATGTTACAAAATGCTTCATATACATCACTTTCAAAATAGATTTATTTAAGTATAAATTTAAGAAACAAATAGTTTAAGAAATAATACACAAGTAACAAAAAGTGGTTTTCTGATTATAAATACTTCATTTAAACATTCAAGAATCCTTCATAACACAGTGAAAATGAAAATAAACTTAAATTAGAACAGATTTAGAGAGCATTCCATGCATATATATGAATATATTTGCATAGATTAAAATATCTAAATATTTTATTTTAAATAGTCTCAACCTATTATTTAAAATTAGCATTTGCAAATTTCATTTACCTATTTCCTAAAGTTGGGTTTTCCCTAAAATATATTTTATAATCTGAGATTCTGAATTCAGATACTCTTATTTTGGAGCCCACAAATTTCATGATTACAACTAACAGACCCAAGGATATGACGTAACAAATTTGTAGTCCTGACCAGTGGAATTACAATTATCTAATGATATGTTGAATATTTAAATGTGTAAGCCCTGACCTCAAAATCAACCTACCACTGAATCAGTTATATGGTACTAATTTCATCTTCTGCCTCCTCCAATACCGGTGTATCAATCAGTTATTCATTCTCAAAATTTTGCTTACTTCTTCCTTGCCCCAAATCTGAATCACTTACCATGTACTTTGGTGTCTTCCTTTATAATGCTTATTATCTGTACCTTTACTTTTATGTCTTGTCCTTATCTTTCCCTGCCCTTCATTCCCTCTGCGTTTTCAGTTTATACTTCATAGCACTGCTAAAGAATCTCCTTTAAATATATGTTTCTCCATCTCACTCCCATGCTCAAAAGGCTTCAGCGGCACTGTAGTACTAACAGTACAGGGCCCAAGCCATGCGGTTGTTCTAATAGTTCCAAAGAGACCCTGACGAGCTCTGTAACACTGAGCCTTTGTTCATATACTTCCTGCTTTTTGAAATTTCTTCCACCCTCTCTACATATAAAAACCATCTTCACTCCTGACTCATTTATTTAGTGATAATTTATGGAGCTCCCTAGCCACCTAGATTCTTTACTGGTCCTCACACTTACCAAGTATACTCCTGACTCAGGACCTTGAACAGGCTGTTTCAGCTGCCTAGAGACATCCGCATGCAACCTCCCCTCACTCCATTCAGGTTTCTGCTAAATTGGAGATGGTCATTCTCTGTCTTCCTCTCATCCTGTCCTCATGGAAGATAACATCTCCCTACTCCACCCTTTACATCTCATCATCAAGTTAAGTTTGCCCTCGTTGGAGTTTTCAACATCTGGCATTGTGTAATATATTGAATTGAGACAGCATATTGTCAACTGTTCCCTTCTAAATTATAAGCGCTAAGTGACAAGGGACTCAGTCTACTTCAATCCCTGTTACATCCTGCAATGCTGTAGGTAAGTTTTCAAGCATGTTCAGTGGTGAATAAACTCAGGTCGAATGCATTACAATGTTCCAATACTGATGGCAGTATTACAGGAATTAAGACGCTAGGTGAATGCTGACTATGAAGATTTCAGTAAACCATCTTCTTTCAATTCCAGAAAATCACACATAGAAGATCACATAAATTTCACCCTAAAAGTTTCTTTTCACTCTGTAATATTTTATAATTTCCATTCTTGGTGGCCATAGTGAGCCTTTCCATAGGTACCTTCTCCACCAATAAAAATAAAGTGTGCCATTCAGTCTGCATCCCTCTAATTAGTCTTTTTAGGATTGTAGTAACTCATTTAAGTCTCTTCCAATGGCATTTTGCTATGCTGTATGTATGCAGTTGTAACAGTATAAAAATTACTTGACTCAATTCAACTAAAAACCTTCCAGTATGATAGAAAGCTTTAACCTTTTAATTCGTGACCCTGAAATTTGCTTCCTTGTTTTTTTTTCTGTCTTTCTAGTATGGGTTGATATTTTTAATAGCTGCATTATCTCGGGCCCAATCAGTGGTCTACTTGTGCTATGGTAAGACAAATGACGTTCAATACCCTCTTGACGGAAAGTAGGTCCCTTCCTACTTGGAGTCTAACCAGACAACAGATTCCTATTTCCTGTGAATAAGAGCCTGAAAGGTCAAAAATGTTTATCTTGGCAACAGTAGGTCATTTCTTTTTTTATTCAAATTCTGTTCAAACTTATCTAGTGATTCCCAAACTTGGTGACATCTGAGAGAGCTCTGAGATGATTTTTATAAGTAACAATCCAAAGACCCATCTAGAACTACTAAAATAAAAATCTCAATATGGGTGCTTAGCAGTGTTATAATAAAAAAGAATACACCACCAGTAAACTCAATTTCAACCATTGTTTGCACCAGATTGAGTAAATATTGATTTTAGAATGCCAATGTAATAAGATAACAATTTCCAGCAAAGAATGCAATAAAATACTTACTGAGACCTAGTAAGCAAGCATGTGGCCATTTTATAAAGTGAATTGTTATGTGCTTTGGTGTTGCAGTGGTCTAATGACACTAGAGATTCTCTTATATCAAGTTCCAGCTCACACCAGCAATCTGCCATTTTCCCTAGGTTTCCTGCATATTATCAAGTGCTTAAAGACCTCGGTGGCTCTCCATTAGTGTCCACAGAACTCAGGATGTCTTTTTTACTATATGTCCATACAGTTCTTATCTCTTTGATCCATGCCAGTCACGTAGGAAAAGCAATCTCTAGTCCTTAATAGTCTCAATGTAAGCAAGCAAACAAATATACCCTGACTAAATTTGTATTTTATACCATGTTGATCTATGAAGCAAGTTTTACTGAAGGTTCAGGAGATAGAAGGGCTTACACTACAGCTGTTCAAATAGCATAAAATTGGATAATAGATCACTATGTGGTCAATGGATCTGCAGAAATTCCTTTCCACCCTCTTTTGCCACAGGTCTAAACCTCTTGCCTCATTGCCTGATACTGCTGCCTCTGTCACTCCCTGTCTCCTCCCCTCCCTGCCACACCCACAAATTTCTGATGTTATGTATGTAATAATGTACCCCTTATTTTTGTTTTATAGTCTTGTAACATATGCCCTTATGACCTCATTTGGAAACAAGGGGTGGGTAAACTACAACTGGTTGACCACATACATCTCAGTACCTGTTTATCTGGTTTTTTTTGTTTTGTTTGTTTATTGGAAAATAGCCACACCCATTCATTTATGTACAGCCCAAGACTACTCACATTCCAAAAACGTAGAGTGAAGAAGCTACAAGAGAGGCAGTGTAGATAACAAGACTGAAATATTTATTCTGTGGCTTTTTACAAAAAAAATTTGTCAACCCCTTCGCTAAAGGACTTCCAGAGTAGTCTGCTAAACGGGGATCCTCTACTCCTTAACAAGACTTATGGGCCAGATGTTGGATAATTATCTTCCCACCCATTTCACTTTCTCTCCAGGGAAGTATCTGCAATTCCCGAAAGCATCATCTGTCCTCCAAATTCTTCCTCCATGTGCCTTGCAGAGTAGGGCAAAATATGAAGAATGGATTCAAACATCAGGTACCTTCTCTAGGCTGTCCTCAGAGGGTAGTAGCACCACATGCTGAATGGTCCTTAATTATGTTGAAAGCTTTCTTATTTCACATCTCAGATGCAGCATAAATAAACTCAGCATGTAGGGAATTACTTACTCCCTTCTTCTAGAATTGCCAGCTGTTCATTAGAGAGAGAGTCTTCCTCATCACTAATTCTCATTCTTTCCAGAAATATGGTCTCATTTTCTGCTCTGGGTGTCCTGGCTGAAAAGAAACACAGATTAAGGGAAGTTTAATGTGACATTTCAGGTTGTTGGCTGTACTTACCCCTTCTTCTGACTCAGTGCTCCACTACAGCTTCATTTCTCCTGGAGGGAGGTGAAAACAGTGATCCAAAATCCCACTTGCAAATTTTGCTTTCTGACTGTGCCCTATGGGCTGGCTAGAATGAGACTTCCTTGCGTGGTTTCTGTTTTGTGTGTGTGCGTGTGTTTATGCCTCCGTCAGGGAAGCTGGTGCTTCACAGCAAGTCTTCCTCAATCACAGCTGAGCTTCCTCCGATGTGCAGGGACAGGGACAGTAAGTCAGGTAGACTGCAGAGGAAATCTACAGATCGCGGATGGCTGGGCGGTGCATCAGAGTCCTTGGGTTACACTGAGTGACATGGAGATTTCATTTGGACTGAGAGGGAAGGCTGTTTCCTTCGTCTGCATATGATTTCAGTCCTCTTTCCCTCACAATCGATCCCACTTCTGCATTTCTGGGAACTACAATTTAGAAAAGAATATTATTAAGAAGTCTGCAGAAGCAGAAGACTCCTAAACATTTTCTATACCACCTGAAATTTCCAGGAGTAATTCATTATAAATACTATAGCTCCTAGGATCCAACCAAGCTTGGATCATCCCCTTGTGCTAAAGAAAATCTTTCAGAATTGTCCTTAGGCTGAAAGTTTCTCTCCCCTTAAACATATACAGAATTCTTCTCTCCTTCTTACCATACATTGTAATAGTTAGGCATAAGCAAGTTGACCACTGTGAACTTTAACTCATGTAGACCTGAGTGTTTTTATGCATGTTGGCCACCAAAAATGAAGCATTTTTTAGCTGTCTATTGTAGATGACAGTAGAAGTGAGTCTATGGAGACATTCTGCTCTGCTTTTCCCTTCCTTGGCTCACATACTGCAAGTCCTATCACATGCGTTCGGCCAAGTGCATCTGGTCACCAAAGAGGGACCACAGAGAGGTCCATTGCGGAGAGGTCTGTGGAAGCTTGTCTCTTCTGGGTGTAACTTCTCTCTGTGTGGGACTACACAGAGTCTCCTAATGGTCGACTTCAAGCTGCTGTTGATCTCCAGGATCAACAGTAGAAAAGTTGAGCTGGACAGGAATTGCATGAAATGAAGCTTGGAGCCCATCAAGCATACCGTATTTATTCACCACATGGTTGACTGCAGGCATCCTTCTGAGAGTAACCGGTTCCTCTTCTCTCATTCTAAATATCACTATTCCCTTTAGCCAATGCATGATTAAATCACACAAAGACGAGGATTTGCAGAAATGTATTTTCAAGACTCCATCAAGTTGTCAAAACACAATCTAGCACACAAAGAGAACAGGAAACAGAAAGAGGAACAAAGTATGACACTACTGGTTAGCTTATTTAGGTAGCAAATAACTAAATATAGCTCAAAGTATTTTAAGGCAAAAAAAGGTTTTATGAAGTAATACCCAAGAGATTCAGGGGTATGTTTTGCTCTGAGCTAGATCCAACTCCTCAGTGTTAGCAAGATGTCACTTGGACCTCTCCTGTTATGCATTTTTGTCATTTTCTGCTAGGTTGTCTTTATATATGGCATGAGCTAATCCTAGCAATTTTTGGCTTACATTTTCTCATGCTAGTGATTCCTTCATATTGATATATGACACACCGTTAGCTCATATTTGAGAAATGAATTTCTTACCACTTTCTAGCATTTTTCAAAGAATCAACACAAGGATAATTGATGGCCATAAAATAGTCAGGAATAGAAGAAAACAACAACAGGAAAGTCAAATAAAGAGCATAGCAAAAATACACAAATAATTTGAGGGAATTTTTTATTTTCTCAGTGAGATTATTTAAAAAGTCAATTCTCCGAAATTAATTTATTATAGTTCCAATTAAATACATTATGGCATTTTATAAAGTTTGATGAGCAAATTTTAAATAATTTCAAAAGAAAATGTCCAAGAAGAAATAAAAATACTAAAAAGCACCCGTATTACTCATGTTACTTTCTGTAACATAACTCTAAATAGACTCTAAATGAATTGAAATAAGGATCAGATTGCATAGTTAGAAAAATGAAATCTTCCAATTGGTCTTCATTTTAATATAATATGCAGTTATAAAATTAATGTTTATATCTGCTCTTAAATTATTTCTCTTTCAAAGAATTACGATTTGTCTTTGCCGACTCTGATATGTCTTCTTTCAACTCATGTGCTAAATTATAAGCTGAAGTTCCAGGTGATATAATGAAGTATTTTCCCTTCAGTACAACATTAAGAGTGTTCCTAATTGTTAATTCCTTGTTTGTGTCTCATATTTCCAGTTAGGTTATAATTTATTTAAAAGATAGAAAGATATTATATATTATATTGTGTGATTTAGAAGAATTTAACATAATACTGTGCACACTGAAATTTCATCATAAACACTTCTTCAATTATTGATTTGTCCAAAGTCTCTGTGGATTATTGCCATAAATATCAAATGATCATTAGCATGCAAAAAACACATATAATTGTACAGTTATGGCAAGCATGGATATCAATCAAGTGATGTTAATTTTTGATAACTTTAAATGAAACAACAAATACATTGAAATTCTAAAATATATATAATTAAAGTATTTGGCATATTTGCCATTCAGCTTACAGAGGCTGAAATAATACAGGTTTCACTTTGTGCAATACTTTATTTGGTAGTAGCAAAACTGAAGTTTTAAAGACTCATTCAGTATTTTGCAAATTAGAACTAAAATTTACACACATCTGTATAGGTTATAAATATATGTAATAAAATAATCTATTTAAAGTTTTTTTTTCAATTTTTACTTTCAACTAACATATAAGTCAACCCATATTAACTTTAATTTTCGTGAAGATGGAGTTTCTTTGTTCAAGTCATACTACTAGAAAATTGTACATCCTGGACTATAAACCTGTATAAATGTAATCTCTTAGAGCTGATGATTGAAGTTGCACTGTATCTCTTGTTAATCGCAGCTCCTAGAAAGGTGGCAGGTGACAGCTCTGATTTTCAAACTCTTGGGGAATTGTCTGAAGATTGTTCCTCCTCCAAAGTCAAGTCTTTTCTCAGGGCATCCTGCAACCAGTTACCAGTCATCTCTCGTACAAATCCCAGTATCCTAGCACCACCATGGGAAATGACAAAGGGTTATTTCATCTTCGGAGCTCACTAGAGGCTGGCTGAGGTCTCTGCAGGGACTGTATTGAGACCAGCATCTCACCATGCCCAATGTGGTCCCCGTTCACTAGTGCTGATCCTGAGAGAAGGCTCTAGTAAACACTCTGCACATTTGTCTGTCTTAGAGTTTGCTTCTTGAGGGATTCAACCCTCAAAAGAGAACGTATACATTATCTTCATGTTATTCTTGTACCTGCAGAGGCTTTGTGAGTATCTTCCCATTGAGATCACCAATCTTGCTAAAAAAAAGTCAAATTTATATTGATTTTGTGTGAGGCAGCACACTCTTGTATGATTGTTCAAATATCTTTAATATGGGACCACAGATCCTATATTTAATTCCTGCATAGTCTGAGTGTAGGTGCTTGATGTGATTTGAACATTATTGCTGAAATGATAACAGTGTTTGTAGAATATTATTTCATTTGTGTTATCTAAGGTGTCAAGAAAATACTTTTTCCTAACTTCTTGGTGTATAGTTCTTTTATACAAGAATGATATAAGTAATATCATGTCAACAGCTCTTGAATTTATTAACCCGTATTTTCAAAGCTTCTCACCAACTAATACTGAGAAATATCAATTATAATAACTAATATTAATATAATAAATTTCTGCAAAAAAAAGCTTCATTATTTTCAGCCACAGTTGTATGTTAAACAGTTTCTTCAAAGTAAAAGGCTGTTTGTAGACGTCCTGCTTAACTCAGCATTTCTTTCTCATCTATATTCATGGAATATTCGTGGTCCATGCAGTTAGATCTCAGAATCATGAGTCACAACCTTATTTCAGAAAGAATCTTACTTCAGTCCATTGGTGAATATTGAAGTCTGAAGTGATAAAAATTTAAGGGTATTGTAGGGCATAGCATTGCTCTAAACATATAGAGAATGTGGACTCAGTTCCCTTTTGAGAATCCCACCAAGAAGGAATTTTAAATGATTTACCAGTTTACACTTTTATGAGTATAAAAAACACTTTTATAATTGACTATTTTTTTAAATTGCCAAAATTATGTTTCTTTTTCTTTTTGAAAAATGTACAGTGAGTTGCTAGCTAATTCATTCATATGTTAAAGAGTAATAAAATCATAAATTGATATGTAAATATATATACACCTAATTAGCAATGTATTAAAATTTTTGTTTTAACAAATATCTACAGACTTTCTCTGCCACAAAGAATTGGAAACAGTTAACTAAGACAGTCTAAAAAAATAAACTATGTATCAATAGTCATTGTGTAAGAATTACTGTGTTTAAGTGTAAAATATGATTTAGTAAATATATAGTGGTCTGGTTTTATTTCAATAAGGAACTTCATGTTATTGCATCAAAAGGATGCATTGTGCTACATTCATATTAAGTTTTAAAATATGGGCATTTTGATATACAATCCATTGCTTTTTATTGTATAAATAGTTTATGATGCTATGCAATTATGTTGTTATGTTATGATCCAATATTTCTCTAACAACTTCCTATTTAATTTTTATATTTTTTTAGGGAAAAGACTTAGTCTCAGCTTCCATATAGAGAGTATGAATTTAGTACTTTAACTTGCAGACATCTGAATGAAAGGCTATCAAACCATAGCCAATTAATTATCCAAGAATTTTTGGAATGAAACATTTATTTCTGTTGTTGCAATGGACATTGACAGATGTACTTGGCAGAATAATTTCCAGTTAACTGGAAGAAATAAATTTTCCTATGGATCTACAGTGGAAACATAAAATGGAATTAGCAAAAAATGTTCATAAGCACTGTCTCTAGATTCAAAATACACTGAAATGCACACATTACTGCTGTTTTATTCTAAACTTCCCAACTGGCAGCATCCTTTCTTCCTCTCTTCCTCTTGGTACATCTACCTCAACAAAAAAATGAAATTTTGATTCATCACTCCTGGGACAAGTATTAGTAAAGAAGTAAAGCAGGGTTTTTATAAGAGGAGAGGTCTATCATCCGTAGGCTGGCACTCTGGAAGCCCAGGGAAGACCTGACATTGCAGCTTGCTTCCCAAGGTCGCCTGGAGGCAGATTTTCTTCTTCCTTGGGGGACCTCATTTTTTTTTTCCTTGAAGGCTTTCAACTGATTAGAAGTCCACTCACATTATGGAGAGTAATGGGCTTTACTCACAGTTGACTGATATAAACGTTTATCACATCTAAAAAAATACCTCCAGAGCAATATCCAGACTAGTGTTTGACCAAAAACTGGGCACCGTGCCCCACAATTTAACACGTGATATTAACCATCATGATGCGGTTGAGTTGGGCGGTCTTTTTCTAGGAGGACCTCTCACCTGTCCATACTAACCTACAGTGGCACAAGTTAGGGCTGAAGTTTGGTCTTTTCTTCTTGTGTATTTCACCTGCTAATTTAGCTGATACTCTCAAGGGAATTTTCGCTCACAAGAGAACCAAGCTAGCCTTCATTTTTTTTTTTAATAATAGAAAGTGTGAGAAAGCAGATTGGCTCAGACCATGAAGCAAGGAGCACACATCAAAGGTTTTTCTAGATTTTCCTGTCTCCCCTCACCACCTGCCCACTGCTGTCCTCACACCACAGCCCTTCGTGCTGGCCTCTGCACCCTAAGGAAAGCCACAGACGCTTTTTATTATTTACAGTTGTTTCTCAGCTTCGTGTAATTATAGCATCTCTAGGGTTGTGTACTTGGAGGGAAGTTGTGAGACACTATGTGCTAGTCAGTTACTCATCTGGTCAGACAGAAAGGAGCAAATCATTTTATCTGATTCATGGCAATAAAAAAATTCTACCTACAAATTTAAATGTCTCTCCTTTCCTCTTTTGTGTCAATTTTAACCATTTTATCTTCTGTGTATATATTGAAGTTCTCTGTCTTGCTTTCTTTTTTGTTTTTGTTTGTTTTTTATCATCCATCTTAAGCATTAAAAGAAAATAATTCCATGACATGATTCCATGACATAATTGGAAGGAGAAAAATATGAATATATAAAGTCTGAAATGGAGGTACAACTGCAATGGATAAAACAAACAAAAAAAGCACGATTCACCCCTGCAAAAAGAATCTATGGAGGAGGAAGAGAGGAGGCAGGGTGGGGGGAGGAGAATGGTACCAGCTGCTAAGACAATCTAAAGCAAAAAAGTGAATAAATACATTTTTAAAAAATTTTTCACTTTGATTCCACACCCAGGATAATGCTTTAAACACTCTCTCTTCCGATCTTGGCATTCCTCTGTAGGAAGGCAACACACAGTGCTCTGTACTTTTTGCAGTTTATCCTAACTATTTAGACACTCATACGCCCATGGAACCTGTTAAAATAGCTTTGTAATATTATAAAATTGTGAATGCTGTTAGATATCACAAAGTTAAAATAAAAGTGTTTATATGAAATTTTAGTTATAAAGTGAAATTTTACTGGAGGTGTCCAAAACCAATAGAGAGGGAACAGTTAAGCAAATGTCACTAAGATCACTGAACAGCTTCTTCACGGTCAGATCGCTTGATTTCCTCATCTCACGTCATAGGGATCAATGACAGATTGATTAAACTTCTAAATGCAAATATCAAATTGAAAAAAAAAAGAGTGAATTAAGAGGCTTTGTGCAAAGATGTATTTTCACTTTTTTATCAAAAATGTTAGTGCTCTACTCTTATATATGTTTTTTCATTTAGATAATCTTTTAAAGGTTTAAAAATAAATTCTGCTAGCTGTATAATCACCATTTTATTGACTTCATAAATCAATTTCGATGTAACTCCCAACTTTAAATATCAGATTCTTTTTGAACACAAAAAATTTTATGTATGTCAACTTCATTTAGTCTTTTTTATGTTGCTAAATAGATTTTTATGACATTTAAATATATAAGTAATATATAAATTTACGTGTTGCTTTGTAGCTTTGGTTTTAGAATGCTGCTTTGAATAATTATTTTGTTTATGAATGTTATAATAAGGAAGAGTATTTGAATCTAACAAAGTCTGAGAGCTTTCTGAAGCTATTACTATCTATTTCCTATTATTTTTCTAAACTCATTAGTGGATTTTCTTGGATTTCTTATAGATAAATCATTAATGGCAAATAATCATAATTGGTATTGATTCTTTCTTGCCAATTTGCATACTATTCATTATGTCTGCCTCTTTAAGTGGATTGGTTAATTCATCCATAAAAAATAATAATTTTGTAATAACAGGAATTCAGTCACTTCTGTATTGTGAACATTTCTTTTATTTTATCACTAAATAGGCCAGACTTTCAAGTGTATTAATAACAGAGTATCATCTATTTTCTGGTTTACTAAGAATTTATTTTTTGTTTTAATTGGGATTGTGTGTTGATTTTTATTAATGCCAGTTTAAAATATATTGAGATCATCAAGTATCTTTTTGTATTTAGAGTTAATAAAGACTGCAAATTAGATGATGAGATCTCCTAATTTTGAATCACATTTACATACATAGAAAAATGTCACTTGCTCTTGATCCATGTTACTATTTAAATAGTACTTGGATTAATTTGATACTAACTTATTCAAGATTTTCAGAATAATATTGTAATATGTTAATAGCACATTACTTATAATCCAATGTAAACCCAAATGCCAATCTATGTATGATTAAAATTTTGTATATTTCTACCTTGTACTGTTACACAGGAATGAAAATAAACAAAGCAAAGCCTCAGAAACATGGCATGTAGGAAAAGAAACCAGAAACAAAAATATGCTTTTCATATGATTCTACTAATTATAGATGTCTTGAACTAGAAAAATCAAGCCATAGGGCTTAGGGACCTTCAGGGATGCATACTTAGGTGGTAATATGAATAAATAAGTGGAAAATAATACAGTGAATGATTATCTTAAAATTCAGCCAGAAGAAGATAGCTAAATGCCATAAGGCTCATTGAACTTTCAGACAATTTTTTAATTCTTCCCTTGGTTGATGGTTCCATTCATTTTCAGTTTATAATAATCCTCTAACCTGCACCCTCTTATTTTCTGAGCATTTTGTATTTGGGTAACATTTCACAATAAAATATATTTAAATAATTGTCACACTTATCAAAAAATATACTTTAGGGAAGGTATCAGCTACATAGTATAAAATGTAATACAACCTAAAATATTTAAACATAGAGCTGGCAAATTATGGAAAAATTCTGCTTCACCCATACTTAATGTAAAAAATGTTAGTTGTGTGGAGAGTTCTTCCAACTAAATGGATTAAGAGTGTAACACAGCTTCCACAAGGAAATACCCATCAGAAGGATTAGGATTTATAATATTAAGTAGTGACACAGCAAAGCATCAACTGCAATCAATAGAAAACTTTTAAAAAAAATTAATTCTACTATCTATGAATTTATACTGCAAAAGAACATTCCTCCACTAATAAAAATCTGCTGCTGTAAGCTTATTCTGTAAATTGTAGAAAGCTTTTTTAAATAGTTCGACTACATTTTAGTGTGCAAATGTCATGAAACGGGGAAACCAGATGACTACAGGCAGGACTGACGTGTCCTGTGCATTTTATTCCTAGGAAATCTACCTAGAGGAAGATTTCAATTAAAATATTAAATATACAACAGTTTTTTTTTTTCCCAAAGAAAGATGCTTGCAATTCCAGAAACAACTTTTTAAGTTTGCAAGATCCCTACTCCAGATATTAACAATATCAGTATCAAATAATCAACACTACTTAAATATAAAACAAAGTTACCGGATAAAATCGAACATTCTCATATGCATTATAAATATAATTTTCGAATGTTTGATAAGCAATTCAATACTTTGGTTTACTGGGGGTAAGTTACTAGTTTTGTTAAATTGATAATCCCATTATAATGTGGTTTGAGACAGAATATAACGGTTTGCAGCCATGAAGCCAGAAGCATCCTGCTGCTTCACATTCATTGTTTTCTCCTTTATTCTTTTTTCTTTTACTTTCTTGTTTTCCTCTTATTTAGCATACAATTTCAAAAATTATATTTATTTGATAAATGAAATAATTTTGCAACTTCGCACTCCTCTCCTTTATCACAGCATAATATTACATTTTTACTATGTGGACTATAGTCTTGTAAGCCCACAATTCTGATGTTACTGAATTTAAATTTCCAAGTGATTTTCTTTTTTATGGTTTTTGATTACCCATCTGTTTCAGAATGGTTTTCAAAACTTAAACACATGCGTGGTGTGAAAATTTTGGAATGGAACTATCTCCCAGTCAGGACTAAGCAGGTGAATTTGCCACCTGCAGCACACCTATGCCCCCTGCATATGGGATTGAGAGTCCGTTTATATTGCCATTTCCCGTCTCAGAACACTTGACCTTTGAAGCCTGTCTGTGGCAGGGTGGTAATCCCGTGTTTTCTCAGAGGGGTAGATCACTGAATTTAGCATATTTTGAGAAGAAAACGTTCATCTCTAATATGGTCATTTCTGGGTTGACTCTTCAGGAAACTGAAGCTGTGAGAAGTGGCATAAACCACAGGACATCATCAATTGCTTTTCAAATGCTGTATGTAAACACTGTATCTTACCTCTGTGTGATGCTATATGGGGCCTCATTTCTCATGTTCAGGCGACATCTCTGTTTCCATCACCTCCTTGGCATATCCTCCCACAATGGGTAACACGTTGCCTGGGTCAAAGGAGGTTACTCTCTGGGCTCCTGACAGCAGCGCCTGGGTTAATGTAGCCCTTTGAAGAGCATCATTTATCAGAATTGTGTTTTCTCTTTCCCATTAGGTTTAATCCATAACCTTTTACAAGGGACTTCCAACTGAGTGAGAAATTGTCTTCTGGCTCTAATGTCTTGCTGGTTCACAGGGGTGGAGTCATTTTGAGCTCGTGTCTAATTTACGACCAAGTCCTTTTCTGTGAGAGCTGAGTGATCCCTGTAGGAGACTGAATGAATTCTCCATGTAGCACTGGAGTCCACTTGTACAAATTGGTGGGAGGAGAGGAATGTCAGATTATTTCCACCTTCTCTAGACCTAAAGAGTTGGACAAAACTAAATTTGGTCCCCAGTCAAGAACCTGTATTCTTCTCTCCCTCCTCCCTGAACTTCGTCATCAAGAGTGGTTGCCATGGTTGCCCAGTTTGACAAATTGAATGCAGACCTGGTTACTGTCATGTATTTGTTGTTTCTTTCTAAGTGTGAGAAAGATACCACTATTTTCCCCCACCTTTTTAAAGGTTAGATTGTGATCTCTCCTGGGTAGGAAATGTGTTTTCTCCTGCTGCAAATGCAACTATACTATTTTATCAGAGTGCTCAAGTCAAATCCTTATTTTTCAGGTGAAGTTAGAGTATACATTTGTATCTGTGCTACATTCTCCTTTAAAAACGTGAACTAGTTTGCTTGGGTTATATATAACGGTTGTCTGTTTCTCTGCATGGTGATAACTTGATCCCACGTGGCCATGTGATTGATTGCTCATCAAGAATGAAGATAGAATTTTTGGATATGATCCAGCAACCCCACGCCTGGGCATATATCTAGACAGAACTCTAATTCAAAAAAATACACGTACCCCAATGTTCACAGCAGCACTATTTACAATAGCCAAGACATGGAAACAACCTAAATGTCCAATGACAGAGGACTGTATAAAGAAGTTGTGAGATATTGATACAATGGAATATTACTCAGACTTAAAAAAGAATAAAATAATACCACTTGCAGCAACATGGGTGGATCTAGAGATCATCATTCTAAGTGAAATAAGCCAGAAAGAGAAAGAAAAATACCATATGATATTACTCACATGTGGAACCTTAAAAAAACCAAACAAACAGACTCACAGACATAGAAAACAAACTTATGGTTACCAGTGGGGAACGGGGGTGGGAAAGGACAAAATACGGGTTTGAGATTTGCAGATACTAACTACTATATACAAAATAGATAAACAAGTTTCTGCTGTATAGCACAGGGAACTATATTCAATATCTTGTAGTAACTTACAATGAAAAATAATATGAAAATGAATATATGTATGTATGTGTATGACTAAAATATTATGCTGTACACCAGAAGTTGACACAACATTGTAAACTGACTATACTTCAATTTAAAAAAAGAAAAGAATTGTTGGGACTCAGAGAACAGCTCAAGATGATTTCACCTTTTGGAACTCTCTGTTGTATGACTTGATTTCAGGACATTTAATTCATCTAATTAAAATCTAGTGGAAGTGATATACATTTTTCTAAGAATGTGTACAAAATAAAATTACTTAAAAGTGAAATTTAGAATGGATATTTGTATTGTCTTCTGGTCAATAGTTTCATTTGACTGTAGCATCTCCAAAATACTATAGATATAGTTGTACTTCTAAATTTTAATTGTGATCTGTCTGTCCCTTATAAGCATCTCTTAACTCCACCTAGAAAATATGTCAAAAGAGAGGGGACTTTCTCATGAATTGCACCATGCTCTAAACTTCTATCCTACCAAATCATTAAAGACATAAATAATTCAATTATTTGAAATTGCTAAATTTTGTTTATGACTTCATTTGAACAGTTGGTTAACCTTTATGGTATATTTTATGAAAGTAAACTTTATGTTAGAATAATTTTAGATTTACAGAGGAGTTGTAAACAGAGCACAGAGAGTTTCCACATACACCACTCCTGGTTTCTCCTATTGGTAACTTCTTATATACTCTTGTCAGAACTAAGGAAATAGCTGTTACATTCTTATTAGCTAAATTCCACAGTTTGATCAGATGCTTTCCCTCTTCACTCCTTCTGTCCCAGGATCCCATCTAGGTGACACTTCACGTTTAAAAATCATGTCTCCTTAGCCTTCCCTGGTCTGTGACTTTTTCTCAGACTTCACTTGTTATTGTTGATCTTGACAATTTTGATATTGGTCTGGTATTTTATAGAATGTCCCTCAGTTTGGATTTCATTGATGTCTGTGTCATTGTTAGAGTGGAGTTAGTGAGTTTTTTGGAAGGAAGACCATAACAGTGAAATTCCTTCTCATCAAATGAATGCTGGTTTTTTTAGTTTGATCGGGTTTTAGGCAAATTAAAAATTTTAATCTAGAATTCTTGTTCTTTTCAATTCAACACCTCTGCATATAGAGGTTATCTATCTGAAGAGTGGACTTTGATAAAATTCATTAAAATAACATATAGTTTTTAAATGAAAAGTGTTAGTAAATCAAGTATATTTTTCCATACGGCAAAACAACTTCATTTGGGATTTTAAAACACTTTTAAATTTAAGCACTAAAGATCTAAAAGTAACACAGAATTTTAGATAATTTAGTCACTATTAAATTTCAGTTTACATATTGTTCTAGGGAAACTTTACATATAAATATAATTAAAATTGTCTTTGGAAGGATCGGGAAGGAACCTCTATGGAACTCATGGGAAATTGTCTGGAAAATAAGTTATCATAAGCCTCTATTTCGGGGGGTGGAGGGTGGGGAACATTACTCCTGAGGAGTCATTACAAGTTACAGGCTGTCTTCACTTTGCATGATTGTTGCGTGACCAGTGCTGAATTTCAGTGACCAGTGACCACAGAAACTTGCAAATGGAGGTCTCAAAATGAGTATGCAGAGGTTGTAGTTAGCACAGTATTATGCAAAGGAAGGGCTGCAAATGTTTATTTCCATTAAATATCTTATTTTGTTATTGTGTTTTAATTTTTAAGTGTAGATTTCAGGATGATGTTGACAAATATAGATGTAAATTGAGTTATAAAATTATCTAATGATTGCAGCATAAAGTAAATAGAGTTCTGGATTACAGATAACATTTTGGGATTTGTCAGCATATATATGGTACTTAAAGCCATGAAAATAGGTCTTATCTTCACAAGAGTGAGTATGGACACACTAGACACAATGAGAAAAAAGCATGAGAAAAATCTAATGTAAGCCTAAATTGGCATATTTCTAACACATACCATATAATATTCAAGTTCCATAAGTACATTTATACATGGTAAGTAAATATTAACTATGCGTGCCTAATAGCCAATGAAATTAAAAATCACAAACACAGAAATGAGTTTATCATTTAGATTTTAAATATTAACATTTTATGTTAATAAATTCTCTCATGCTTTTCTTTAAGAATACTTTACTCATTTTTTTCATTATTTATCTCAAATAGCAGTTAAAGTTGAAGTCAAAAGTTATCATCGTTCTGCAGAATGTAGTTTATTGTTGAATATAAGTAATGTGAACATATATTTTTGACCTTTATTTGACAGAGTGAAAGTGCTCATTTTGGTACAATGGTTTGGTAGCTCAACTTGTATGAGAGATAATACATTTAAAAATTATTTTTTCTTTAGAAGAATGTTTGAAATGTTAGACTTTGAAATGCTCTCAGAGTATAAGAAGTGCCCTTCATTTGTCTTTACACATAAACTGCATATTCAGTTTTTACTTTTAAAAACAGATACATCAATTTAGTCATTATTAGAAGGACAAGTTATTAAATAAAACGCTAATTTAAAGTGCAAAGTTTTAGAAGTTAGAGGTCACAACCGCTACTAACGTTCACATAAGTTCAAGTCCCTTAAAAGACATCTTTGCACAAATAACTTCTTTGGGACAGTTTAACAACAGTGAGAAAGTTAGACATTCATTTTGTTTGTCTTATTACGTTATCATTTAGTTTACAGTGAAACTGAACATCCAATAATCAGTTAAGACAGATCGGGTAAGCACTTAACTGATGCTTAAAATCAGGGCTTTCGGAGTGGACCTCAGGCTGCTCTTACTAGTTCTGATGATAACAGAAAGATAATTTCCTTCATGGAATTTGTACAACAGCAAGAAAATTTTTATAATTATGACAGAGATCATACAGGTGTCTGGGAAACATTCCTCCAAGCATTTTATGACAAACAAATTAATGTAATTTACATTTACATTTTGTATAACATGAAGCTTTATTCAAACATAGTCATTTGGACATCAATTGTGTTTTTCTCTTGCAATTTAGATGGGGAGACCAATATTTCCTAAAGACTCATCTTCTTTGCAATTAGACAAAACCACTGAGTTAAGCAAAGTATCTTGTCAGGAAAAAAATATAAAAATCCATGTATCACAAGCATGTAAACTAGATTATGAAACTTAATTTGTTACTTAAAAGTACTTACGCTGGAAAACATGTAAATTATATAAAATCCTTGTACTTTTAATAAAATACATCATTCCTTCAATAAAATCTGTGTATCGAGTTAAATAATTTTAAAATGTAAGTTTTTTATTCACTCATTAGTACCTACATGGCAATATTTCTTTGCCATCAAGAAATTAAGAGGGTTAATGTACTTTTCCCTCTAAAGTAGGCAATTTTCTGAGAAAGCTAATAAACTCGAGCTTTTCTCTAATCATATTAGCTATCTACCTGTTTAAAAAAAAAACACTAATAATTGGACTATTGAACAGTCAAATCCATTAGAAATCATTTCGAATTTGTAAAATACAGCATTAAATGTTTTGTCATTGTCATTTGGCTAATTCCCAGCTACATGCTGATAATCGGTGTGTAATAAAATGTGTATGTCTGATTTACATTTTATGAAACATGCCTTCCAATTCTTAGACTTTTTAAAAGAAAATTGTATTTATATGTTATTTTCTTTTGTATGTTATACATATTTCTTCCTTTTTTCTAATTGTTATAAATTAGCGCACTACAATGAAGAGGAGAAAGTCACTCAAATAATGGTGTAGGGGTTGGCTTAACTGTGTATAATTGAAATATTCCTTATATTTACCCTGGTAATCAAAATGCAGCCAGAAGATAGAAACCCAGTAATACTCAAATACAAATGCCTAAAATATTTAGATTATTTTATTATTAATTATTGTGCTTATTCTTACTATTACAAAAAAAAATTACAGATATAATTATATTTTCTGCTGAGACACCAGAGCCTAATTCTTTCGTTCAGTTTGCTGTTTGCTGATACCACCATGAAAACTCCATTAGCAGTGATGGACTCAATAGGTTAAAACACACAAACAAAAAAATACCACTATCAAATTCACGGAGATCTCTTTTTTGCAGGATTTCCAGTCTTGGTGGCCATTTTTGGCTGTTTCGGACTATTTCAGCAAACAATACTGAGTAACTTCTGGGTGCCTGCTTTCATTGACATTACACATCCACAGAGGCGTTCAGAACATCGGGTCATCGTTTGCCCTTTGATGACACCTGCACAGAGACATTTCATGCATACCAGGCAATGACGTAATTGCCTAGGAAACAAGTCATTGTCTCACAAGTTCTACGTTCGATGAACAATTATATGCTTATTTGGTTGGATTTTTCTTTTTGTCAGCTATGTTATTCTAATTTCATCTTCATTGGAGAGCTGTCAAACTTTCTTGACATTTTTGGAGTGCAAAGAACTCCCTGGGGAACTACTTCCACTTTCCAGAGCAAAAGGATTAAGCAAAAACACAGAACTGGGGAGAAGCAGAGGTAAACAAGTTTCAGCAGAGGCACTGCTGGGAAATTAAATTCCTAGCTAGTGATTGCATTAAAAATATTTAAATGTGTAATATTTTAATTAAACATTAAATGATCAAGGTCTCCAGATATTTTTCTATTCGCCTCAAAATAAGAATATTAGCTGATTAACAAATGATTGGATATAGCTCTGAATTTTAAATGCTTGCTCATCTATTTTTTTCTGTGATTTGGGCAAAAAAACATAACAGAATTTGAAAGAATAATTTTAATCTTCAGTTCATAAGCAATTATTTAATTGTCTTTTATATCAAATTGTCTACATTCTCTTTACTAAATATATATGACATACTCTATATTGATTTTCAAAGTAAACATAATTCAAAACTTTTTTTTCAAAAAATTTTAACTTAACATATAACAAGGTAACATAGAATACAAAAAGAATCTTTTTTTCTCTAACACTGAAAGGACTATTTCTCTGTTTCTATACTTATAAGATAAAGTTCAGCCTGATTAATTGAAAAAAATTTTTGAAAGCCGCACATAATTCTCAACTCAGTATGATTCATCATCTAAATTTTTATTCCTGCCTCTCAGGCCAGATGCAAGGTAGATAATTTAGCATGAATTAACATTCAGGTGTATTAACAAAATTCACACAATTTTTAATATACTTATATCAATATAGTATTTATCAGTTATTTACCAACAATATATATTCTCTAATTATATAGTAAGAACAGTTGGGCTGAATTTTATTCCTCCTTTGACTACTAGTTAAAAAAATTATTTAGAGCAACTAATAATTTGGATCCATTAAAAATGATAAATATATCCTTATAAGCAGATATGCAACTAGATACAAGATACATTCTTTCGTACCCTAAATTATAGCCTATAATCTTAACTATAGCCAGTTCAAACCAGAATCTATGTATCCATCTATCTATAATTCTGTTTTAGGTAAAACAGAAAAATAAAGATATGTATTTGCCTTGAGAGAGAGAGAGGCAAAGAGAGAAAGAGACAGAACTTCTACTTCATAAACAAACTTCTAAGGCTCGTCTAAAATGGCTCTGCTTTAGACTGAAATCTGCTGGCCTGGACCCAGGCTGTGGGTTTGATTCTGGTTGTATGTATTCATGGATATTGTATTAACTTCCTTTTGCTGCTCTACCAAATTACCACGAACTTGTTGGGTTAAAACAATGCAAAAGTATTATCTCTATGGTCCTAGAAGTCGGAAGCCCAAAACTTAAGGTGATGACGGGACTGCACTCTTTCTGGATTCTTTTAGGGAGAGTCTGTTTTCTTGCTTTTCATGATTTGTAAAGTTCACCCACATCCCTTGGCTAGTGTTCCCTTCCTTGCATTTCTCCAACCTTTGCTGTTGTCATCCCATGTCTTTTTTCTTCCTCTCTGACTGTCCTGCTTTACTCTGGTAAAAACCACTGTGATTAGACTAGTCCACCCAAATAGTCCAGGTCATCTTCCCATCTCAAGGTACATGATCACATCTCCAAAGTCTCTTTTGTCATAGAACGTAACGTATTCATAGGTTCTGGGGTTTAAGATAAGTATGACGATCATTTAAATATGTTTTATTTGAAGGACCATTATTAGGCTT
Organism: Camelus ferus; assembly: GCF_009834535.1. Lineage (NCBI taxonomy): Eukaryota > Metazoa > Chordata > Mammalia > Artiodactyla > Camelidae > Camelus > Camelus ferus. Next base: position 9,171,767 of record NC_045698.1, on the reverse strand, counting down.
ACCTACTGCGACAGTCCAGGCTACCTCTGAACTCAGTTCCCTGGAAGATAGACCCAAGTGCAAGAAGCAAGCCAAACCAGATGAGTTTATTTAAAGCCTCGGTTTGCATCCCCTGCAATGACATTCCGTTGGCCACAGGAAGCCACGTGGTCCAGCAAAACGTCAATGTTGGGGGCAAATACCCTTGGCCCAGAGAGACAGAGAGCACACCTCACAGAAGCACGCTTATTGCTGTCTAAGTTTACCTTGTAGCATGGAACAAAATGGTCTCATTATATAAATACTCAGAAAATAAACTAGCATCGTGCCCCCAGAACAATTTGACCATGCTCAAATTTGTTTTAGGGATATATTCACTTCCTTACAGGTAATATTTATGAGAAAATATAATTCTCTTCTTTCTTCTGACTTTTTAAAATTGAGATATGTCCTCATTTAAGGGGAGGGTAAACAAAGATGCAAGAAATAAATGCTTCTGCAAAACAGACAGTATACTGTAGACCAAAACATCGTCACCTGAGCCTCCCCTATATGAGGTCAGTAACCTGTGAGCAGACAAGTGAATGAACGGATGTCATGGAAAGGCCTCCAAGTGCCTGTTTCACTTCCTGTGGAATGCTCCATGCACGGGCCAAAGCATGGGCAGTGTTAATTTGATGTGTGGACTCCTGAACAGACCTCTCATGTTGCACACTGGAATTGTCCTTATGGAAGTCTGTCTTATAATAGGAAACATTTCCCAGTATTGCTTTAGTATCATTTATGGAGTCCAGCAACTGTAGTTTCAAAGTAACATGCTAGTCTACAAAGGCTAAAAAGAGATTATATTTAAGGATGAAATCTAGCCTTTTTATGTAGAGTCAGGCAGCAGATAGTGTCAGATAACTTGAGAAATTTATATTTATCTGATACACTTATGGCATTTTCCATTACGCGTTTCTGAATAAGATGACTGCAGATATTTGTACATTATAAGGAAGCAGAGCATCAGGACTTCTACGGGGTAGACCAGTGAAACTCATTTTCAGAAAGGTCATCTTGATGTAGAAACAGCTGTACATGGGAAAATATTGTTACCCAAGCTTATCTTTGGGCACTTAAAATGTAGATTTTTCACAAAATAAGTTTGCTTCTAGGATGATACTTCCAGAGCTTAACTAGAGCCAAAATTACTGCTAGTTTTGGCTGTTATGTTCCCACTGGGGCTTTTTGTGGGAATAACACTGTGCTTTTCCATTGCATTTTAAAAATTTCATGCCCTAAATTGCAACTGCTGTTTCATTTTTTAATAGGTAGGTGGTATTTCCAAAATGAAGACTAATTTACTCTTCATTTAAAATGAAGAGTAAAAATTTCCCACTTTTCAGATCTAAAAAAGGAAATAAATCAGTTTGAACAATGCTGTTAAACTGAGAGAAATTCAAAATGATATATGAAACCAGCTTTTGAAGAAAAAATATAACATATTTCTGAATATAAAAGATATCTCACTGTGTCATAAATAAGGCTCAGTAAGTAGAAAATTACTGAAATTACACATGGGATCATCCCTGACTAGCAGCTTTATGTATTTATGTTTTTATCATCTGTTTATACATAACATTTCTATAATCACATAGAGGAACACTCACAGATTCACCTTGGTTTGCAAACAATGTCCCCCTTAGTGTAATATTGGCAGAAACAGACATTGGGTGCATCACATTTTGATCTGTCATTTGGAGTATCTTCTGCAAGCATAAATTTAAAATTAGCTGTTGCACAATTTAGTTAAGTATGATTCAGTCCAAAAGGAATAAATCCTACTCTTTTTTCTCTGTGTTCCAATAACAACCAGTTGGCATGTTTTCTTAAATAAGGTCAAGCAATATTAATTTTTATTTAAATTTTATTACAGATAAACATATATTTTTCCAACCTGTTAAAAGAACAAGAACACAACAAAAAGGGGTTAGATAAATATATAAAATTGTGTTCACCTTTTTTCCAAATAATCATGTTCATATTATTATTTGTCTTCTTAAGTAAAGTATATTATTTGTAGGTATAGTATTTTTATTTATTTTATTTACAAAGGAAATTCAGGTGTATAAACAACAGGTTTTTAATCTTTTAATGTCTCTTAAATTTTGTTTACAATAGTAGGGAGATGAGTGTGTGTATATGCAGTAAAACAAGGGCCAGTGAAAGAGAAGATTCAAGTTAATGATTAAAGTCAACAATTTAAAAGTAAATTCAACCAAAAATTTAAATATTATTTGTATTTAAAACTATAAATATAATGAAAACATAAATTGGCTATAGATCTTGAAGTTATCTTTAAACACCAATAAGTATGTAAACTGAGGATGTGTCCAATGTGAAATGATTAAGTTTCTGGCAATATTGTTGTCACTTTATTTTGTGTGTATGTGTGTGTGCGTGTGTGTGTCTTAAAACTGTGTGAGATGAGAATCACAATTTTAAAGATTACACATCTCTTGAGTCCACTTGACAAGAGATTGGTACATTAAAACATTCTAAATTCAGGGACAATACAGAAGGATTTAGATGGCATTGTCATTCCACAATTAGATAATTCATCTTTGTCTACTAAAAGTCGAGAGTAAATAATAATAAATGAACTTAAAAAATAACTGAACTTCCCCACTTTCTAAGTTCATATAAAGATAATAGCAAAACTTTCAGATTATAAAATACTGAGTTCTTTTCCTGTGATATTTGTCTTCTATCTTTAAGTTCTGCATCTAAAAATTAATGTAATTATTTGAAGATGTTTCAAAAGAAAATATTGATTTGATTAAGAACAGTATTGTCCATATTTGTTGGACCTGTTTTGTTCTGTTTGTTTTGTTTCTTTTACATGCATTTTGGAATAAGTTGAAATTCTTAGCATCAAAATATTAAATTTTTACTTAAAACATGAGCCTTTCAGAACTCCTTGTAAGACATACCCCAGGATAAGGGAGAAACGTGCATACGGGGCTTGAGTGAGGTGTTGGGGCAGAAGTGACAGAGAGCAGAGAAAATTCTGGGAATATGGAGCACAGGTCCTGTTTCCACTCTCCTTTCCGGCCAACTCCATGTTGTTGGAATCCCAGAGCCCAGTGGCTCCTGAGACCCAGGCATCTGGGTGTCCCTCAAGCCATGGTCTTTCTCTGCATCCCAGCAAAGGGGATTTGTCCACAGTTGTCACTTCATGGTCTGAGGAAATCCGGGAAACAGGTTAGAAGGCATGAGCACTGGGAAGAGACTGATGATTCCAGTTTGATGGATTATAACCTCATTCCCATAGAAGTTTTTAATTATCATGTGTGCTGGCAATTTCTGACCCAGAAAGACCAAGAACGTGATAGTCAAGCTGAGTCTTTCTGCTCGTAGAAATCAAAGCATTGAAGTTAGCATTCTACATGTTAGTGTTCTAAACACCCCCATGTGACAGACTAGCATGAAAGAAGATACTATACTAACCAGCAGAATATTTATTTTTGCTGTCAATAATAAAACACATTTGCAACAAATTTAAAATAAGTTGAAAATAAAGAGGCCAGTAAAGAGACATAGGCAAATTCAAACAGAGAAGGAAGAAGAAACAGATATCAAACCAAGGGAACAGAGAGTGATGTTATCCAGGAATGATTAAATATGAAAGGTTGAGATGACCTTTACAACAAAAGTTTGTTGTAGGGAATGTCACCAAGTAGAAGTCTTTTGTTATATTTATTCATTACTATGTGGAAATTATAGAGAGTATTTAAGTGTATTAGAGTTGTGACAATTGAGAGAGATGATTTGGGGAAGAACTCGCAGGGTCTACTCACTACTGATTTGCAAATGCTGTCATATGCTGCATCTGTGCCAGGCTCTGTAAGCTACAGGTGAATACTCAAATCAAAAACATGCAATTCTCCAAGCCCTAACTAAAGCAATATTCTGATGTAAAATCAAGAAAATGGTGCCGCAAATTATAGACGTCTTTGCAAGTTGTTGAAAAAATGTTTATTCTTGGCAATTAATAAATTAAAATTTGGCATATAGAGTAAATGTTGACCTGCATGTTTATATATTCATACAACATCTAATTATAACCAAAAGCTTAATGATATCTAATTATAACCAAAAGCTTAATCAAACTTGAATGAACTACAAGGAATCTTAATCCCCCTACCTGCCTCACTGGATATATGAAGTGAGGCATATTGCAAATATATTATTGTGTATGTTCATGAAATGCTAGTTGTTTAAGACTGCAAGGTTGCTCTTTCTAATTGTAGGGACATGTGTTCTATGCATTCTCTGTCATGTATGGACAAAGCTGTCAGGAACAGAGTAGCAGAGAGACAAAACCATGGCGCCGGCTAGAGAGACCCAACCATTGAGCAATTTCCAAAGAGAAGGATCTTAGAAATGATTTCCAAATAATTGTTGTAACAAGGAAAGCATGTACCTCCTCTTATGTGGTTGGTGGTAGGGTGTCAAACCCTGCCTCCCACAGACTTCTAATAACTTGATCAAGGAAGTACTAGACACTACAATCAGCCAGATGAAAATCATATGGAGTCACTGCAGACATTTTTTAAAAGGTGGCTTTTCTAGACCATTAATGATGCTGATTAATTCTAGGAGCTGCAATAATTGTAACCTATCTCATAGCAAAGGTGAAGTATTATGAGTTAATGATATTGATGGATTCAGGAATGGTATTAGAAAACACTGAACATCACATTGAAGACACAATACAGAAAATAATACTGTGGCAATGTTACACCTGATTGTGTAATGTAACTCTGCATTTTCAGTGTGCTGAGCTAAATTTCACCCCTGATGTATTTGAAGGTTTTAGAGCATGTGTTACCTAAGAATAGTGAGAGCGAGGACACGTGTGTTTTACTCTGTATTTAATAAAGTTCATATATTAGTAAAATTTATTAGTTTACATTTTAAATATATGATTTACAAATTTATTTTTACCTTTTTACCACTTGTTAAGTTGTCCTTACATATTTCCTCTTCTTCAGGATTTAAATGAGATGAAAATTAAAGTTGATTTCTTTCTGGTTTCTCTTCTTAAGCATATATTTTAGTTATCATCTATACTTGTCATCTAAACAATTGTATGAAAAAAAATGTGAAGGGAAGTAGCTGATAAGAAACTATTTTTATGAATTTTTTTTAAAAAAACAATGAAAACCTAACTAAAAATACACATACAAATCTAATGAACTGTAAAATGTTTGGTAACTTATGACAACTTAATTTATTAGTCAGATAAACTATGGTGAGATAAAACCAACTAAACAAACAAAAAGTGCCACCCACTCTTGGGCACTTAAAGAGACAAACACTGCTGTCTTACTCAAGGTACATAACCAATGATGATTATGAAGCTGTACCATTTCACAATATTTTTCACAATTGTTGTCTTATGAAAATAGAGCATATAAAACAAAGCACTGGCTCCTTAACATTTTTGTCTAGATGAAACATACCACTCTAGCCACAGCCTACTGGCCAGTTAGTGGTGTTACAGCACAGCCTACATCTTCAAGGGGACTGAAAAACGTAGGCAAACACATGGTTTCATCAGTAAGCATTATCAGTCTCTGGTACAGTCTTCCCTCCTGGTCTTCAAATATCCTTTTGCATCTTTCTTCCATACATAGAACTAACAATATCCTTGCCCCCAAACAGCCCCAAAGCCCCATTCCATCTGCTGTGGACAATGTTTGTATCCCCCCAAAATTCATGGATTGAAACTTAATCCCCACTGTGATGGTATTAGGAGGTGAGACCTTTGGGCGGTACTGAGGGTCTCCTGAATGGGATTAATGCCCTTATAAAAGAGGCCTGGAGGGAGTTACCTCCCCCTTTTCTCCATGTGAAAACACAGGAAAAAGAAAGCTGTTCGTGAGCCAGGAAGCTAGTCCACGCCAGATAACCAAATCTGCCAGCACCTGAGACGTGGATTTGCCAGCCTCCTGAACTTTGAGAAATAAATATTTGTTGTGTAAACTACCCAGTCTGTTGTGTTTCATTTTAGCAGCTTGACTGGATTAAGATGCCATCACTGTATCCAGATGAATGTCCCGAATTTCTGGTTCATGCACAGACTTTTCTACACCCTATCTCAAACTTCCTTTTCTTAGTTTGAAGTTTATGAGCTAGTTAATCAAGTTATCTTAACTCTACAGTATGCATGCAGGCACGCGCACACACACACACACACACACACACTTTTTGAAATAGGAAGAAGGGAAGACGTAGGGCCACGGTGGTCCTGAAATCAGTTTTATGAGATCTGGAGATGGTCCACAGTCCTGAAGGCATGAACGTTCCATGAGGAAGTAGTCATTCAATTCTCTGGAGGAAACACCTTTGTCTCTCATTCCCCATGTTTCTCCACAATCATCTGAATCCTTATGTGGCCAAAGAGCTTCTGCCTACTTATTACCCTCTTTGGTCACACAGGAAGAGCATTATGAGTAAGTCCACCGTAGATTTCATGCAGTTTTCCCAGCCTGTTTCCTTTTCTAGGGAGATCTTTTGCCCAAGGATTGAAACGATAGTTTTTAACCAAGATTTCTGGTTTCTTAAGCAGTACAATTGTCTCAGAAAAATAGGCACCTTTTCACCTATTTAACTTCAGTCATTTCCATGTGTTAGTAACAAAGCACTGCTACTTCAACAAATTGGTAATTAAAATTATCAATGATGTAGCAAAGATATGAAAAACCTTCATATCTCTAGTTTATTAAAACAAATGCAAGGTTGTTACAGCTTAATATGTATACTAACAAATAAAATAAGAGAGGCAGACACTCTTTAACGTTTGACTCACAGTAATCTACGACTCCCGCTGAACTGATACCATATTTATAATGTTGCAATTGGCATAAATTCTATATTGAATATAATTGCCTCAGTTTGATGTTAAAAAATGCCTTGAACTTTTGCATTGTCAGTAAAAGCTGGAAGAAACTCAAATTAATATATGATAAAATGAAATGCTTTCAATCATTTACAAGGTAAAACATGAGCGTTATCTGGCCTTCATAAAGGAGTCCTACAGAAAATAATTTTGAAAAAAATAGACACAGGAACATTACATTAACAATTTAAAAATGCATAAAATCAGTGCAGCTTACACATTTGAGTAGACCATCAGATTAGTTTAGAAAAGCTATTTGATTATTTAGTATTTTTTGTGGGTTTCTTTCTCTTTGTTCTTCTTCCAGAGTGGATTCTTTTGAGAGAAAAAAAAAGAATCTGCTTCTACTACAACTTAACTTCTGACTCAAGATACCATGTTTTCTAATGCATAGCCTTTTTTTTTTTTGAAGTACAGTCAGTTACAATGTGTTTATTTTTAGTATACAGCACAATGTCCCAGTCATGCGTATATATACATATATTTGTTTTCATATTCTTTTCCATTAAAGGTTATTGCAAGATACTGAATATAGTTCCCTGTGCTATATAGAAGAAATTTGTTTTTTTAATCTATTTTTATACAGTGACTAACCTTTGCAAATCTCAAAATCTCAAATTCATCCCTTCCTACCCCCTCTCCCCCAGTAACCATAAGATTGCTTACTACATCTCCCATACTCTGAAAACTACAAGCTCTACTCTCTGTTTCTATAAGTTTGGCTTATTTAGATTATACATATATGGAAATCACACAGTGTTCATCTTTCTATCTGACTTTATGTTACTTAGCATAATGCCTTCAATGTCCATCCATGTTGTTGCAAATGCAGGATTTCCTTCTTTTTCATGGCTGACCCCTTCCAGAAATGACATTCCTTCTACTTCCCTTTTTGACTCAGACTTTCCTGTCTCTTTCTTGTACGGAATCTTAGGATTATATTGGGTACACTCAGATGATATAGAGTAAGATCAGCATCCTTAACTTAATCACATCTGCCAAGTCCCTTTACCGTATAAGGTAACATATTCAGAAGTCCCAGGATTAGGATGGGGACACCTTTGGAGACCTATCATTGTGCCCTTCACACTGATGTTGCAAATATTATTCCTTTGTCTTTACTTTTCTGGAGTTGATTGTTAAGTGTCTTGGGATGGATTTCTTTGAAGTTATCCTTGTGGGAATTCACTCAGTTTCTTGAGTCTGTAGTTGTATGTGTTTTGTCAAGTAGGAGAATTTCCCAGCCATCATTTTTTTTTTTTTTTTGATTAGTTATCCAGTACCGCCTCTTTCTTCTCCTTTAATGACTTTGTTGACATGAATAGTTCATTTTTTGTTGTAGTCCCACAGGTCTCTGAGACTCTGTTCATTTTTTGTTTCCATCTGTTTTCTCTCTACTCTTCAGATGGGGTAATTTCTATTGTTTTGTCTTCCAGTTCACTAATTCTTTCCTATGTTCTTTCGACTGTGTTGTTGAGCCCATCCACTGGGAGCTTTTTCCCCTCTTCTGTTAGAAGATTACTCAGTCATAAAGTTTGATATTCTTTTCTTGTGTCACCTATTTCTTTGAGAATCTTTCACCTATTCATTTGTCATAGCTTTCTACATTTGCATTTGTTTCAAGGATTTAATTGCTTATTGAAGTCTTTTTATGATATCTGCTTTAACATTTTGGTAGATAATTCTAACATCTTTGTCATCTTATTATTGGCATATACTTACTGTCACTTGTTCAATTTGAGACCTTGGTTCTTGATGATGAGCAATTTCTAATTGAAATTTGGGCAATCTGGATATTGCCATAAAACTCTGGATATTATTTCTCACTATCTTAATTTTTTAAGCCACGTACATGAACAAGTTTCAATACTTGAATAATGTGTAAGTTCTTGTCTATACATATAGAGTGATTTATCTACAATATTACATATCTATCCATCATTTTATATTAAACGACAATATATACAATCTGATAGAGAAGTGTTTTAAAATTAACTTTTACACATTAATCTATATTCATTTTTGAATTTATATTTTACAACCTATTAGTTTATGAAAGAAACAAAAAGAATACAATTTTTCCTAATAGGATGTAAATTGATATTTAATTATGCCAATTGAGTAATTTTTATAAACCTTATACACAAAGAAATGAGTATCTCATCTCACAAGGATTTAAAAACTTATTGAAATTCATTGGGAGAACTAATTTACTTTTACTATTGGAATTTACATAACCACTTACCATAATTACATCCACCTTTTTATGAGCTTCTGTAAAGGAAATAAATCATCCTTTTTGTAAATACCAAGGAACACATAGACAACATATGATTTCATTTATTCATAATCTAACAGTTGTGATAAAAGATCACTTGAACATAATATAATAAATTGTTGCTATTTTAAAAAATAATTGCAAATCTATTATGTAGAAAAACCAAGATGTTAATTAAGTAGAAAGGTTGAAGTCTATTCTATAATAGAAAATAATAATGATAGTATAGTTGTTATTATGGGGAAATAACCTTTGGTAATTTACATTTAACTAGAAAATCATCCATTTTCTCTAGTTTTCAAAATTTTCTCAATACTATCTTGTAGTTTTGTCTTAAAATTATGTTTTCTTATTTTTATTATGTATACTTTTGCATGCTTTTAAAATTTAGCTTTAATGGGAGCAATTCCTAACAGAAATGGAATTTTTCATAACACAACTATAACTGCTGCATAATATTTCCATGTGTTGTGTTAGCATTTTTGTATTTTAATTCTCCAATTGTTTGCCTAGAAGACATAATATTTACTGCATAAATATATGTTAAATGACTGGATGGATATATGAGAAGATGGGTGATGGCAAGCCAAAATGTTTGTGAGGAAGAGGTTGGTAGATAAAAAAAAAAAACAAACTCTCAGAAAAGTGAAAAAAGAAAAATTTATTTTAAATAGACTTATTTTACTCAAATAAAATAGTAATGCAGATAGAACACAAAATAAACCTGCAACTCCAATTGTTTGACACGTTATTTTTATTGTTTGCAAAATTTAGGATATTTTAATATATTTCAATGTTTCTGCATTTTCTTAGATAACTTTTAGGAAGCTGAATAGCTGGCTTAAAGCTATGAGATTCTTTAAGGGTTTTAACATAGACTATACCATGAGCAAATTCTTGAAGTTACAGTTGCTTTTAAGTAACATAACTATGTAGTAAATTAGGATAAGGTTCATAATAAACATTTTACAAAATATGTATAAAATATATGTAAAATGCTTGTGTGTGTAGATATCTTTAACCTCATAAAATAAGTAAGTGTCCACATGTTCTCTAATGGAAAATCCTCAATTATCTTAGTCTGTTTACCTGTTTGGGTAGCAATAATCATGTATTTCCTGAAAAGTCTTAAAAAGCTGAAAAAATATATAGCAAAATATAAAGACTCCTATCGGCTAGCTTTGTTCTCATTTTCTCTCTTTCTTGTCTTTTTTTGAAACCCATCTTCTGCACACTTCTATGGTCAAATTGTACCTTATGTATTTAAATACTACTATTATGCATACATTTTACTAATCCATATTGTTACCCACTGCTCCATAAATGCCACTAGATGTATTTCTAAAGCATTTACCATGTGTCACCTTTTACTTCACTAACTATTGTGCTGTAATATAATATGCAAATATGCTCCTTCAATGTGAGTTGCTGGTATAGCCTTTAACAGGTTTTCATCACAGGAATACAACAGTCAGTTAACACAGTCATTTAGCATCAGGATATAATATTGACAGGGATATATTTTGCCAAAACAGCTGTTCTCCAACCATTCTAAAGCACAATGAACTTTTCCCTAAATAGTTACTATGGAGAAATTAAATTGGTCAGAGCAGATGCTGTAATCTCAAATGTTGCTCGGTTTTCTTTATTGTCGACTCTGACGAACCACATCACGACCTAGTAATTGTAATAATGAAATATAAAAGAGTATCTGTTGGTGTAAAACATAAAGATGACTCTAAGATGAGGATGGAATACCTATTAATAGCCTTCAGTTTTTCCCCAC